>NC_142471.1:93367741-93522500 GCF_049115385.1 Moschus berezovskii | reverse complement strand
GACCGAGTTTCCCTTTCCAGTTGTCCCACAAATGTGCTGGATGATATTTTTTTACAGTTTGAGTTCAGATCCAAATAAGTTTCGCATGCTGTAACGGCTGTTGCCCTTCTTAAGCCTCCTGGAATTTCTAAATTCTCTCCTCCGATCTTCATCTTGATCTCTGGCCAATTTCTTTATCTATTAAAGAAGCCAGTCACTCACCCCTTAGCATTCTCCTCCGTCTGCATTGGGCTGATCAGTG
This sequence comes from Moschus berezovskii, assembly GCF_049115385.1. NCBI lineage: Eukaryota > Metazoa > Chordata > Mammalia > Artiodactyla > Moschidae > Moschus > Moschus berezovskii. The sequence goes on along the minus strand of NC_142471.1, from coordinate 93,522,259 downwards.
CCCTGTGGGTCTCCTTGACACTCTCCCCCACCCCCTGTATTTCTCGGGAGTTGGTCGTTGAACTTGCAGCATATATGGATACTCAAGTTTGATTATTTTGGCAAGACCGGCTCGTAAGTGGAGCCTGTGTTTCTATCAAGAGTTACAAAAAAGGAAGACTTTTTAAGTGTGCTTGCTTCTTATTATCAAATAAACGTAAGCATTGAATATAATTCAAAAGATGGAAAAATTCAATAGGCTGTATACTTTCAGATAGTTTACTGTCTATATATGTTGTATTTTTCTTTCTTGGATCTTTTCCATAAAATGGGGTCACACTATACTTTCCTGTTTTAGAAAGCGTGTTTTCTCCACTTAACAAAATACCATCTACATTGCTTGTTAAACCACTAAACTCTCCTTAAGCTGTTACGGGTGATCTTTCTAATTCTTCATTTTATTAGATCAGTTTCTCAAGAGAATCTGGAGTTTGGGGTAGAATTTCTGTGTCAGAGTCAAAATGTACACATTTTAAAGAAAAGTCCCCTAATTTCCTTATTCCACATTCCAGGTTTTAAATGAATTAAGTGATTATTCCATCTAAGTGTGAATAATGTTATCTTATAAATTATGAAAAATAGTGATCTGTTTTCTCACATGAAAATTCAGGGGACTTCCGTGGTGGTCCAGTGGCTAAGACTCTATGCTCCCAAAGCAGGGCGCCCCAGTTCAACCCCCGGTCAAGGAACTAGATCCCACATGCCACAACTAAAGATCCCACATTCTGCAACGAAGACCCGGCACAGCCAATTAAATACATAAATAAACAAAAACTTCAGGTGCTGCCTTCATTGTTGGCAGCCAGAAGTTCCCTGCACCTCAGAGCCCTGGCTGGTGACCGGGCCCTCACGTGGGATTCCCCGCAGCCACACGGGGAGACCTTCACTAGCTTTTCTTTTTAAAAGTCTTTATTGAATTTGTTACAACACTGCTTCGGTCTCATATTTTTGGCTTTTTGGCCTCCAGGCATAGGGGATCTCAGCTCCCTGACCAGGGACTGAACCTGCACATCCTGTACTGGAAGGCAAGGTCTGAACCACTGGACCACCACGGAAGTCCCAGCCGCATTAGCCCAAAGCCCTTCTTTCCCTTGAACTTTCTCCCTCCACCTTCTCTATGCCCGAGGCCAGTCGCCCCTGTCCAGGCTCAGAGCCTGGGAATTTGTGGATCCCAAAGAATACAGGGAGGATTCTGGGCAGAGAATCAGAGGGAGCTTTGGCTTAAAGGAGGCAGAAAGTGAAACTCTTGTGGGTTGTGAGGTTCACGTGTGTCACCCAGATTAAGGCTTTCCCCTTTCGCAAGTGAGAACACTGAGGTTCAGAGAGGCTTAGCAACTCACAGGAGGCCACACAGCCCCTCTTGTGCCACTCACAGCAGCTTCCCTAAGGTTCCAGACGGCACTTTGGGAACCAAAGATGGACAGTAAATACTTGCTGAAATGCCTGATCCTTTATGAGGTGACACCCCCAGCTAACATCAGTGATGTCCACTTATCACACATGGTGTTCCAGCACGCTGTTGGCGGGGTGGGGTCGGGGGTGGCAGGTGTATTTAACCACGTCCATTCATTCCATCATAATCTAGTTTCTATAGGACAGACCAAGACACACTGAGATACCCTTTGAGATTATTAATAAATTATGATTAAATCCCCTTCAAGCTTCCCTGGTGGCTCAGATGGTAAAGAATCTGCCTGCAATGCAGGAGACCTGAGTTCGATCCCTGGGTTAGGAAGATTCCCTGGAGAAAGGCATGGCAACCCACTGCAGTATTCTTGCCTGGAGAATCCCATGAACAGAGGAGCCTGGTGGGCTACAGTCCATGGGGTCGCAAACTGCCAGACATAACAGAGGGATCACCACAATTCTGCCATTATCCTAAGGGGTTTTTTTTGTTTTTAATCCTGAGTCCAATCCTGAGTTCTGGGAACTCTTGGTGGAAGAAGTGAGTGAGGGGATGGAGCTCTGTGTCCTCCAGCAGGGAGAGTAGGTTCTGGGAGAGCTGGCCAGAATCAAGGCAGCAGAGATTCCAACTCCTCTCCCTCCTGTTTTTACCTGTGTGCCTTTCTTTCTTCCTCTGTTTCCTTCCTTCTCACAATTTGGAAGGAAGCCAGCAAGCCAGCCCAGTGCAGGTGATGAGGTGGCTGAGCTGGGAAGATGGGTGGTAACTACAACGTTGTTCAGAAGCCAAGTCGTGTCCGCCTCTTCTCAATCCCATGGGACAGCAGCACGCCAGGTTTCCCTGTCCTTCATCATCTCCCGGATTTTGCCCAAGTCCATGTCCATTGAATCAGTGATGTCATCCAACCATCTCATCCTCTGTCACCCTCTTCTTCTGCCCTCAATCTTTCCCAGCATCAGGGTCTTTTCCAAGTAGAATGTGCTCAGCCCTAAATGCCATGCCAAGAACTGGGGCTTTATTCATGGTTACTGGGGCGTTGGGGGGGCTGTTGTTAAACTTTCTAAGGAGGAATGTGATGGGAGGGCAAAAGTTGTTTTTCAAAAGCTTCATCTGGCAGCTGTGTTCATGACTCATGCGATGGAATAGAGACAAGGGGTCGGAAGGAAAGAAAAGAGACAGGTTGTGGGGTGTCTGGACCTGAAGGTCTGAGGGTGGGTGACCACTGGCAGGGTGACAGCAAAATGAGGGAAGACCCTAGGGATGCAGAGAGGCCAGGGCAGGGCACCCACAACAGGATGATTGCCGACTGCTTCCATGCACTGAATCACAGGTATCTTGTAGAATCACAGACGGCTGACCTGGAAGAGTGGCAGCCAGGTGAGTGTTGGACCCTCAAATGATCACAACGAGCCCAAGGAGCAACTGACCTGAGTCAGAACTGATGGACCAGGCGGTGGACGTAAACCTCCAGGCCAGTGAGCGCAGAGCCACCAAGGATCTTAGGGACCACCTGGACTCCGTGGGCCTCCAAGGTGATCAGGGCTACAGGGCCGGAGTTGTCTTCCTAATCCCTCCATCCCCTCACCCCACTCAAAACACATTCCTGCTTTTATCAGTTTGAATAAAGGGCTTTATAGATAATGAATAAAAATAATTTTAACCACATCAAGGGCAACTTCCCTGTTAGTCTGGTGGTTAAGACTTTGCCTTCCAATAGAGGGGGTATGGATTTGATCCCTAGTCAGGGGGCCAAGATCCCACATGCCTGGAAGGCAAGAAACCAAAACATTAAACAGAAACATACTGGAACAAATTCAATAAGACTTTAAAAGTGGGCCACATCAAAATAAAATCTTTAAAAAAATTAAAAATTAAAACACATACACACATCAAGGTTTGAAGACAGAAAACTGAGGTCCAGAGAGAACAGATCCTGCCATCTGGTCTAAAGCAGCTGGTTCAGAACAGTTCTAGAATGCCGGGCGGGAGTGTCCCAAAGTCATCCTGAGATTCAGACGCCAGTGTTCTTGCTCATTCAACAGTCACAGTTTGTGGACATACCAGGCACCTGTCTCTGCTCAGGGTTAACAGGAAGCAGATACCCTGTGCAAATCCTAAAACAGCAGCAATCAGTCCAAACCCAGGGCTGCAGAAAGGAAGGAACGTCACAAGGCAGAGAAGGAACGTGGGAGATGGGAGGAGGCCCTGCGAGAGGATGAAGGAGAAGAGCGGGTGCAGACGTGAATGCCACTCACTCATTTCAGCTGCATTTCATTTTTCTGTTCCTTCCGTTTTCTATTTCTCTGTCCGTGAACTTGCAGGACCTGAAGGGGGAATAGCCTTCATAAGCCTCATGGCTCCAGTCAAGGAAGCCTACTCAGCGGTCCACCTTCTTTACCTGGAGAGGCGACAATTTCAGGTGGTGGTAGTGGCAAAGAACCTGCCTGCCAATGCAGGTGACATGGGAGATAGGGCTTCGATCCCTGGGTCAGGAAGATCTCCTGGAGGAGGGCAAAGCACCCACTCTGGTATTCTTGCCTGGAGAATCCCATGGACAGAGGATCTTGGCGGGCAACAGTCCTTCAGGTCACAAGGAGCTGGACACAACTGAAGCGACTTAGCACACACACAGGCACCAATTTCAAACCGCAGCAGGAGGGTGCCCATCTGGCAGGCACAACCCAGTGGTCCCCACTGTAGGTTCAGCTCACAGGTCAGCCCTGGGTCAGGCCTTCTTCTGGACCCGGGAAGCAGAGATCTCCCTCACGGAGCCGTCAAAGTCTTCACACTGGTTTACTGTTTGGCATCGAAACTAATAACTTCTGTTTTTAATGATGACGGTTTGCTGAGCTCTGAAAAGCCCTGGTTGTGATTTAGCTGCTGTGAAAAGGCGGGAGGAAAACAGCCCCCCTATTAGTTGCCTGAGAGCAAATTATAAAATCAGTGTCTGTGTTTAGAGGAGATCGCCTCGGTAGACGCGTCCTCCTGATGAAGAGACAACCGCAGAGCGGCCATTGAGCTTCAATTGCACCTCGCCTGAGAGCTTCGGGTCTAAAACAGGTGCTGCCTTCAGGTAATGAGGGGTTTCCTGTTGCAGAACAAAGGGACTTTGACTCCAGGAGGGGAGACTCGCCTCTCTCCACGCTGGCATAAGACTACCGTTCAGGTAATGGCCTCCTCCATCATTATCCCTTACTTTGGTATTATATCCATCACCCGAGCAATTAGGAGCAAGTTGAAGCTGATCACAGAGCTCAAAAAATGTAAACTTTTATGAAGGCCTTTTCCATAACAAATGCTCATTCTGCAGGCCTCTGGCCTCAGGACTTCTAGCTTATTTTAAATTAGAGTACAGTTGGGGTATCCCTGGTGGCTCAGTGGTAAAGAATCCATTTCCCCTTGGAAGAGATGTAGGTTCAGTCCCTGGGTTGGGAAGATCACCTGGAGAAGGAAACAGCAACCCGCTGCAGTATCCTTGCCTGGGAAATCCCATGGACAGAGGAGACTGGTGAGCTACAGTCCACGGGGTCAAAAGAGTGGGACAGGACTTAGCAACCAGACAACAGCAGCAACAGGTGGTTCACAGCGCTGTGTTAGTTGCAGGTGTGCAGCAAAGTGATTCCGTTTGATAATCATTATTTTTCAGATTCTCAATATTCTGTGATAACCTCTATGAGTAAAGAAACTGATTTCCTTCTATTTTTTCTACTTCCTTCTGTTTTTAAGGCCGAATAATATTCCACTGTTTGCATATAGCAAATTTTCTTTATGCATTTATCCTTTGATGAGCCTTATACCTGTTAGGATGGTGATTTTATATGTGTGTGTGTGTGTGTAGAAGAGAGAGAGAAAAAGTGTTGAGTTTGTGAATGTAAAATGACACAGCTGCTATGGAAAATAATATGTAATTTTCTCGAAAAACTTAAGCCTAGAACTCCGGTAAGATCCTGCAGTCCCACTTCTGAGTTGGAAGAGCTGGGACCAGGATGGACTTCCGACACACGAAATCCAGAGTCAGGCCAAAGTGGGGCCTCAGACCAGCCACAGGCTAGGATGGGGACAAGGAGGCAGGCCCCGCAGGAGACAGTGAACCCCGGCACCCTGGGTTATTTGCCCTCGTCTGGTTTTGAAGAAAGAGGAAAGGCAATGATGGGTAAGAAGCCAGGTAACTAGTGGAGAATAAAGAGGATGCTCAACATCTGGCTCTGGCGGAGAGTCAAGCTTATCCCCTCCCTGCTCCAGTCCCTGGAGCCCTGTCTTCAGAGCGGCGGGATTTCCTGACTGGTTTCCCACGCAAGGGTTCCCCTCATGAGTCATCCTGCTGTACCCTTCTGACCCCCCACCAAGCTCAAGAAGAGCCTGGACCGCCCCAACATGGCAGGCTTCTCTCCTGCAGTCTGCAGGCTGGACCCCAGAAACCCTCCACCCAAGCAGAGCCACCCAGTCCTCCCATTGCCACCATTCCCAGGGTCTCCTCAACTGTATCAGGTCAGTTATGGGCGGAACTGTGTCGTGTTAACACTCAGCGTTGAAGTCCTAACCCCCAGCTCTTCAGACGGTGACTGTATTTGGAGGCAATCAGACACATGAGGTCCTTAGAATGGGTCTGCTGCCCAAGAGACCCAGTTGGCCAATACATCCCAGAGGAGGCGTCGAGGCCAGGAAGATGACCTTATTTGGAAAGCTGGCTGACCAAGAAGATGGCAGGCTAGCACCTCGAAATAGCCATCTTGTGGGGGCCTGGAAGCCAGGTTCTTTTAGGGATCAGAGATGGGGGTAGGTGAGGAAACAAAAAACCATTTAATTCTTGCAAATGTCTCCTAAAACGGCAAGCCTCAGAGAGGGGGGCGTGTTAGTTTCACTTCGTTACAAGCCCTTACAGGTGGACAGGGTCAGGCTATCTCCCTGTGAGCCAAACCAGGGCACCCCAGCCCAAGGGTCAGGTTAAAGGGGCCGGGCCGGGCTCCCTGAGGCAGGCCACTCTGTATGCCTATAATAACAAAGGCGGGAAAATCACAGAAGGGGATCCGGACTCAAAATTAACCCTCACGGCTGCAGGTCCTAATCCCACAGGACTGGAGTCCCTGTAAGAAAAGGAAAAGACAGCAGGAGCTCATGCGCAGAAGAAAGACTGTGTGAGAACACAGCGAGAAGGTGTCCCTAAGGCCAGGGGAGAGGCCCAGGGAGAGCCAGCCCTCCAGACAACTGGGTCTTGGGTTTGTAGCCTCCAGATCTGTGTAGGGGGCAGAGGTGCCGGGGCAGCAGAGCCCACGGCTCAGGGTCTCGGGTAGGGGGTGGAGTGCCCACAAGGGGCAGGCTTTGCAATGAAATCACGAAAGGCAGGATGTAAACGCACCTGATGTGGAAAAGAGATGGAGTTGGAGTGGGAGATGGATGTTCTAGGACAAGAACACCTCAGGGAGAAAAGGCATCAATTGTTACTCCAGGGTCAGGAACAAAGAAAATGGAAAGGACCTCAGGTTGCCGTGAAGTCCTAGTGCTCAGGAGTGAAGACTTTGCAAAAAGTCACCCAGCTCACACATCTAAGAGCAGATGTTAGAATCTGCCAGCCTAAGGCAGTGAGAAATGGCTACCCCCTCTAGTATTCTTGCCTGGAAGATTCCATGGACAGAGGAGCCAGCAGGCTACAGTCCATGGGGTTGCAAGGAGTCTGAGAGGACCAAGCAACTTGAACAAACAAGACAGAGAAAGGTGCATAGTTTTAGGCTCAAAACCAACACAAAAAGTCTTCGTATAAAAATAAAGATTCTTGAGGGGCTTGCCTGATGGTCCAGTGGTTGAGAATCCTCCTTGCCATGCAGGAGACACTAGTTCGATCCCTGGCCTGGGAAGTTCCCACGTGCCTCGGAGCAGCTAAGCCCCGGTGCCACAACTATTGAGCCAGCAGTCTAGAGCCCTTGGGCCGCAGCTGCTGAGGTCCACACGCCTAGAGCCTGTACTGCGAGAGGAGCCACCACAATGAGAAGCCCGCAATGAAGAGGAGCCGGGATACAGCAACAAAGACCCAGCCCAGCCGAAATAATGACCAGTTCAGTTCAGTTCAGCCGCTCAGTCGGGTCCGACTCTTTGGGACCCCAGGAACCGCAGCACGCCAGGCCTCCCCATCCATCACCAACTCCCGGAGTCCACCCAAACCCATGTCCATCGAGTCGGGGATGCCATCCAACGTCTTCCTCTGTCGTCCCCTTCTCCTCCCACCCTCAATCTTTCCCAGCATCAGGGTCTTTTCAAATGAGTCAGCTCTTCACATCAGGTGGCCATAATAATTAATAAATAAATAAGATTCTTGAAGGAAAAAAAAACCTCTAAGTTGGACTTTGTTAAAATAAAAAAGAACTGAAATGGTATTTCACTTACCCCTGAGATGAAGGGGCTTTTAGTGCTGCTACCTCACCTGTAAACAGACCTGTCTCAGGCCTTTGGTAAAGCTGAGATGACGAAATCCACCTTGGTGACTCTCAGATCGAGAGTGTTTTGTCATGAAATCAAAGGTTCTGTGTTAAGCCGGTCAGGGATACAGTTTAGACTTTCCCATCTAAAGCTTTCCAGGGTATGCTAACGGGATTCCGGAGTTGAGAAACACTGATCTCTACGGTACTCAGCTCACACAGGAAGGGCCTCCTAAACGCTATGTCATTAACGCTATTATTGGTGTCACTATATTGTCGTGCCATCCATTCACCCACTCATTCATGTGGCCCGAGGCAGAAGTCAGTGACAAGCCAGAGTAAATTCTCTTCTTTCCGCATCCATCCCTGAAAATCTCAAGCATCAGGCGCCACTGTGGGGAACAACAAATAATTGATTAAGGGGAAAAAATGTGTAGAACTTCTTAGAATTAGCACCTGCTGTGTCTGTTTAATTCCAGCTCGAACAAGCCCTTCCTCTGAGATCCCAGGAAATGGAACAAAACCTCCAACTACCAGAGGAGCAGGCATGGGGTCTCCATCCTAAGATGTGGGTCCATCGAGAATGGGGAGGGATTGTTCTAATTATGGCCACAGCTCTTCCAAGCAAGCTTCCCGAGAGCTCGCCTCCAGCAGATTGAGTTAACAAAGGAGATGCGTCCTTTCCTGCAGTCAAGGGCTGCGTCCGGGTCCTTCTGATTCCCAGGACGTTGTCTGTGGTCACTTATTCCCTGCAGAAGCCAAGGACACACTGCACCTCTGAAATCATGAGGGTGCCTGCATGTCAACGAGGACCCGTGCCCCGGGCCTCCGTGACCGTGTTCGTCACTTGTTGCTGTTGCCGTTCGTTGCTCCGTCGTGTCTGACGCTGTGACCCCATGGACTGCAGCGCGCCAGGCCTCCCTGTCCTTCAGTATCTCCCGCAGTTTGCCCAGACTCATGTCCATCCAGTCGGTGATGCCATCCAGCCATCTCATCCTCTGTCGCCCCCTTCTCCTCCAGCCCTCAATCTTTCCCAGCATCAGGGTCTTTTCCAGTGACTTGGCTCTTTGCATCAGGTGGCCAAAGTATTGGAGTTTCAGCTTCAGCATCAGTCCTTCCAATGAATATCCAGGGTTTATTTCCTTTCGGATGGACTGGTTGGATCTCCTTGCAGTCCAAGGGACTCTCAAGAGTCTTCTCCAGCACCACAGTTCAAAAGCATCAATCATCTGGCACTCAGCCTTCTTTATGATCCAACTCTTACATCCATACATGACTACTAGAAAGACCATAGCTTTGACTATGTGGTCCTTTGTAGGCAAAGTGATGTCTCTGCTTTTTAATATGCTGTCTATGTTTATCATAGCTTTCTTCCAAAAAGAAAGTGTATTTTAATTTCATGGCTATAGTCACTTCGGCAGTGATTTTGGAGCCCAAGAAAATAAAGTCTGTCACTGTTTCCAATTTTCCCCATCTATTTGCCATGAAGTGATGGGACCAGATGCCATGATCTTCATTTTATGAATGTTGAGTCTTAAGCCAGCTTTTTCACTCTCCTCTTTCACCTTCATCAAGAGGCTCTTTAGTTCCCCTTTGCTTTCTGCCATAAGGGTGGTGTCCCCTGCATTTCTGAGGTTATTGATATTTCTCCCAGCAATCTTGATTCCAGCTTGTGATTCATGCAGCCCAGCATTTTGCATGATGTACTCTGCATATAAGTTAAATAAACAGGGTAACAATATACAGCCTCGAAGTACTTTCCCAATTTTGAACCAGCCCATTGTTCAATGTCCAGTTCTCACTGTTGATTCTTGATTTGCATAGAGGTTTCTCAAGAAGCCTATAAGGTGGTCTGGTATTCCCATCTCTTTAAGAATTTTCCAGTTTGTTGTGACCCACACAGTCAAAGGGTTTTAACAGAGTCAATGAAGCAGAAGTAGATGTTTTCTGGAATTTCCTTGCTCTTTCTGTGACCCAGTGGATGCTGGCAGTTTGATCTCTGGTTCCTCTGCCTTCTCTAAATCCAGCTTGTGCATCTGGAAATTCTCAGTTCACCTACTGTTGAAGTCTAGCTTGCAGGATTTTGAGCATTACCTTGCTAGCATGTGAAATGAGTGCAAATATATGGTAATTTGAACATTCTTTGGCATTGCCCTTCTTTGGGATTGAAATGAAAACTGACCTTTTCCATTCCTGTGGCCATTGCTGAGTTTTCCAAATTTAATGGCCTATTGAGTACAGCACTTTAACAGAATCATCTTTTGAGGGTTTAAAATAGTTCAGCTGGAATTCTATCATCTCCACTAGCTTTGTTCATAGTGATGCTTCCTAAGGCCCACTTAACTTGGCATTCCAGGACATCTGGCTCTAGTGAGTGATCACACCATTGCAGTTATGTGGGTCATTAAGATCTTTTTCGTATAGTTCTTCTGTATATTCTTGCCACCTCTTCTTAATATCTTCTATTTTAGGTTCACACCATTTCTACCCTTTATTGTGTTCATTTTTTGCTTGAAATATTCCCTTGGTATCTTCAGTTTTCTTAAAGAGATTGCTAGTCTTTCCCATTCTATTGTTTTCTTCTCTTTCTTTGCATTGCTCACTGAAGAATTCCTTCTTATCTCTCCTTGCTATTCTTTGGAACTCCACATTCAGATGGATATAACTTTCCTTTTCTTCTTTGCCTTTCTCTTCTCTTATTTTCTCAGCTATTTGTAAGGCCTCCTCAGACAACCGTTTTGCCTTTTTTGCATTTCTTTTTCTTGGGGATGGTTTTGATCAGCACCACCTATACAACTGGAGAAAGAAATGGCAACCCACTCCAGTATTCTCGCCTGGAGAATCCCATGGACAGAGGAGCCTGGCAGGCTACAGACCATGGGGTTGCAAGAGTTGGACACAACTTGGTGACTAAACCACCATCCTGAACAGTGTCATGATCCTCTGCCCATAGTTCCTCAGGCACTCTGCCCACCAGATCTAACCCCTTGAATCTACTTGTCACTTTCATTGTATGAGCATAAGGGATTTGATTTAGGTCATACCTGAATGACTCAGTAGTTTCCCCTACATTCTTCAATTTAAGTCTGAATTTGGCAATAAGGAGTTCATGATCTGAGACACAGTCAGCTCCCAGTCTTGTTTTTGCTGACTGTATAGAGCTTCTCCATCTTCAGCTACAAAGAATATAATCAATCTGATTTTGGTATTGACCATTTGGTGATGTCCATGTGTAGGGTCATCTCTTGTTTTGTTGGAAGAGAGTGTTTGCTATGACCAGTGCATTCTTTTGAAAAAAACTCTGTTAGCCTTTGCCCTGCTTCATTTTGTACTCAAAGGCCAAACGTGCCTGTTACTCCAGTTCTCTCTTAACTTCCTACTTTTGCATTCCAGTACCCTATGATGAACAAAGCACCTTCTTTTGGTGTTAGTTCTAGAAGGTCTTGTAAGTCCTCATAGAACTGTTCAACTTCAGCTTCTTCAGCGTTAGTGGCTGGGAAATAGACTTGGATTACTGTGATATTGAATGGTTTGCCTTAAAAATGAAACAAGATCATTCTGTCTTTTTTGAGACTGGACCCAAGTAGTGCATTTTGGGCTCTTTTGTTGACTATAAGGGCTATTCCATTTCTTCTAAGGGATTCTTGCCCACAGTAGTAGATAAAATGGTCATTTTATCTGAATTAAAGTCACCCATTCCTATCCACTTTCAATTTACCTTGATTCATAGACCTAACGTTCTAGTTTCCTATGCAATATTGTTCTTTATGGCCTCAGACTCTACTTCACCACCAATACATCCACAACTGGGCATCATTTCTGCTTGGCTCAGCCTCTCCCTCAGTGGATTAGGGCCCACTCTAATAATCTCATTTAAACATATATGATCTCTTTAAAGACTTTATCTTTAAATATAGGCACATTCTAAGGTACTGGCAGTTAAAACTTCAATCTATGAATTTGGGGCGGCTGCTGCTATTGCTGCTAAGTCGCTTCATCATGTCCAACTCTGTGCGACCCCATAGACGGCAGCCTACCAGGCTCCGCCGTCCCTGGGGTTCTCCAGGCAAGAACACTGGAGTGGGTTGCCATTTCCTTCTCCAATGCATGAAAGTGAAAAGTGAAATGAAGTCGCCCAGTCGTGTCTGACTCTTAGCGACCCCATGGACTGTAGCCTACCGGGCTCTTCCATCCATGGGATTTTCCAGGCAAGAGTACTGGAGTGGGGTGCCATTGCCTTCCCCAGAATTTGGGGCGGGGTGGGACACAATTCAGCCCATAACATCCATTTCACATGTTTTATCTCATGTAAGTTTAAAATAAACCCACAAAGTCAGTATTATCATCAGTGTCTTGTGAAAATTATTAGCATGGTGATAAGAGGAGAAGAAGGGTGGTGAGCCCTGGTCCACAGCCCCCAAAGCCCAATTCATCAGTCTCCAAAGCCCAGTTCGTCAGCCTCCAAAGCTGCTGCTGATCCACGAAGATGCGTTATCATGCTAAAAGGAGATTTGCAGATACTATGCAGAATTCAAAAAAAGAAAAAACTGAATGTTTATCATTTTTGTAACATTTATTTAGAAACGAAGCTGGTCATTATTTCTCATTGGAATCAACATCCAATTATAAGCAGATCTTATATGAAGGTCTTTTCATTATGACTTAATGAAAAAATAGTATTTCCAAAATTTTCAGAATGTGGTTAAGTTTCAAACAAGTAGGAGGTAAAAGGTGGAAGCAATGACAGAATTCCTTTTCTTGGGCTCTAAAATCACTGTGGATGTTGACGGCAGCCGTGAAATTAAAAGATGCTTGCTACTTGGAAGAAAAGCTATGACAATGTTAGACAGTGTATTAAAAAGCAAAGGCATCACTTTGCAGACAAAGGTCTGTATAGTCAAAGTTATGGCTTTTCCAGTAATAATGCACGGATGTGAGAACTGGACCATAAAAGAAGGCAGAGCATCAAAGAATTGATAGCTTCAAACTGTGGTGCTGGAGAAGACTCTTGAGAGTCCCTTGGACAGCAAGATCAAACCAGTCAATCCTAAAGGAAATCAACCCTGCATACTCACTGGAAGGACTGATGCTAAAGCTGAAGCTCCAATACTTTGGCCACCTGATGCAAACACCCAAGTCATTGGGAAAAAAACCCTGGTGCTGGGAAAGATTGAAGGCAAAAGGAAAAAAGAGCTACAGAAGATGAGAAGACGTATGGCATCACTGAGTCAATGGATATGAGTTTGAGCAAACTCCAGGAGGTGGTGGGGGATGGTGTGCTGCAGTCCACAGGGTTGCAAAGAATCATACACGACTTGGCGACTGAACACCAAATCCACCAAGTGGGATGTTCTGAGCTTCTGGGTGCCTGTGTCACAGCCATGAAACAGCGGGCTTCCCTGCTCTGATCGCGTTTCCCTGAGTCTCTGAAGCAGATGGACCCCAGGACGAATAGCACAGCCCTGACTCCAGAGGCTCTGCTTCTCCTTGGTCCTAGCCTTTGCTGCAAATGGCATTACTCCATTCTTTGTTCTAGCTGAGTAATATTCCATTATGTACATGTACCACATTTCTCCCAAATGATGATTCTTCTCCCAGCAGATTGTCACGAAGGATAATGAGATAGCACAGGAAACCAGGGACTGTCCTGCCTGGCTCACAACAGATGGGAGACGCTGCCCTGACTTCCAACAAGATCAGCATCAGTGTTTATACTAAATGATAATGTGAATTAGAGCTTCAGTCTGTGACAAGTGCCAAGAGGCAGATGTGGTCTCGGTGGAGGGGTGAGCAAAGGGTGAGGGCCGGCTCCCCACAGGGCAGGGCTGTTGTTCATGACCAGGCCAGTCCATGTTGACTGCAGAAGCCTCTTTAATGGAGCAGGATCCTAGGAGGCCTGCCCAGAACAGATGCCCACCAACGCGCTCTGCCTGCCTTTTTGTTTGTGAAAAAATATTTAGTCAAAGAATAAATGCAATCAGAGAAGTGAGAAAATGCTGAAAGAAAGGAAAAGAACCAAGCAAGACAAAAGAACAATACTTCAGCCAGTAAACAAAGTCAAGGTGTGAGAGTCAGGCTATAAAGAAAGCTGAGAGCTGAAGAATTGATGCTTTTGAACTGTGATGCTGGAGAAGACTCTTGAGAGTCCCTTGGACTGCAAGGAGATCCAACCAGTCCATTCTAAAGGAAATCAGTCCTGGGTGTTCACTGGAAGGACTGATGCAAAAGCTGAAACTCCAATACTTTGGCCACCTCATGCAAAGAGCTGACTCATTGGAAAAGACCCTGATGCTGGGTATGACTGAAGGTTGGAGGAGAAGGGGATGACAGAGGATGAGATGGTTGGATGGCATCACCGAGTCAATGGACATGAGTTTGAGTAAACTCCAGGTGTTGGTGATGGACAGGGAGGCCTGGCGTGCTGCAGTCCATGGGGTCGCAAAGAGTCGGACACGACTGAGGGACTGAACTGAACTGAACTGAAGGAGGCTTAGCTCCTCCTCAAGGGCTATAGGTAACATTCTGAGCCATTCATTGTCTTTGGAGCTGTTTAGCAGATACAGAAACCCCACCATGTGGGAGAAGTTAACTGTGTGTTGCCCACAAACCTGTAGACCCCACAGTGGAACCAGAAGGCTGATGATGCTGACTCCCAGTTACCTCACCGCCAGTCAATCAGAAGACTGTGCACGAAGTGACCACACCCTGCCCTTTGAACACTAAGACTCCGCAGAACCCGTTCCAGGGGTTTTGAGGGCACTGTCCCGCTTTGGCCCTCTTTGCCTGGCAAAGCAATAAAGCTCTTTCTGCTGTTGTGGTTGTTGTTCAGTCCTGGATCCAACTCTTTTGCGACCCCATGGATTGGGATTTCCCAGGCAGGAATACTGGAGGGGTTGCCGTTTCCTTTCTCTAGGGGATCTTCCCGACTCAGGGATCGAACCTGCATCTCCTATCTGTGTCTCCTGCATTGCAGGCAGATTCTTTATCGCTGAGTTACTAGGGAAGCCCCACTTTAACCAAAACTGCCTCCGAGATTTAATCAACCAGCAGTGTATAGAGGCTGAATTTTGGAAACATTTTCACCTGTCAGGTTGTACCTTCAGGATAGGGCTTTGGGGCATGAGCCACCTGTCTCCTTGCCTAGCCCTGCAGTAAACCTTTCTCTGCTCCAAACTCTGATGGTTTATTTGGCCTCGCCGTGCACTGAGCACAAGAAGTTGCTCTGGGCGTCACAAGCGCTTCCTTACATTTGCACCCCAGGATCTCACGCAGCCCTGCCCCTGGCGGGAATACCCACGGTTCCTAGGACGCTGAGAAGCCTGCGGTGCTGAGCAGAGGTCTGACACAGAACAGGCCCTGATAAACCCTGCAGTCATGCTAACTAACTCAGAGTTCCAGGCAGCAAGCTCAGGACGACCGATTCTAACACCCTGCACACTTCTCTCAGTCCAGTCTCTCTGCAAAGTTTACCTGGAGACCATTCCCAGCTGCAGAGAAATGGAAGTTAACCAGAACAGGGCTCGATCTTGTGCACATAACCTCACGACATCCCTGGTAGCTCAGCTGATGAAGAATATGCCTGCAATGCAGGAGACTCTGATTTGATTCCTGGGTCAGGAAGATTCTCTGGAGAAGGGATAGGTCACCCACTGCACTATGCATGGACTTCCCTGGTGGCTCAGCTGGTAAAGGATCCACCTGCAATGCAGGAGACCTGGGTTTGATACCTGGATTGGGACGATCCCCTGGCGGAGGGCATAGCAACTCACTCCACTGTTCTTGCCTGGAGAATCCCCATGGCCGGAGAATCCTCATGGCCAGAGTATCCTGGCCGACCACAGTCCATGGGGTGGCAAAGAGCCGGACAGGACTGAGCGACTGAACACAGCACTGCTGTCTGACTACCGAGATCTTTCTCTAGATGGCGCACTAGTCCAACCCTCTGAATAACACACATGCTCCTCTATAGCTCGTCAAGTCCATCACACCATTCATGAACTCTCAGGTAACTATCCCCTGCAGACCGGTGCCTTTTTGCAGCACAGAGCATCATATTTGCCCTTTTAACACACTGCCTGGCATTCAGTAGACACTTCATACGTGCCTAAAACACAGAACTGGGCAGGTATGTCTAAAGTTTCCAAACTGCTTTTTAAGAAAAGGTCAAAATTTTCAGACAATAATGTATCATTGCAGCAGTGGCAAATTATTCAAAAGAATTACTGCAATAATGATGCAAAATCTTCATGAGACAGCCAAAGGCATTTCTCCCACAGTATTTTGGAACAGACTGGCACCGAACGGCATTCAGAGTTCTCCCGTCGGTGACGGCTTTTATCTGGATCAGTCTTACTCCGGCAGCACTCGGTTTGGGTTTGCCTTGGAGGACCCGTGATTCCAGGAAACCCCGCGGACAGGACCTGCCGGTCCCTCCCTGCCAGGCGAGATACAGGGCAAGCCCGCGCGTTGACACAAGGCAGCCGTGTCTACAGTTCCCCCAAACCCCCACCCCCGTACCAGCACAGCGCCGAGACGTGCAATGACCTCGGGCACAAACGCGGAGACGTGGAGCTGTCCTCCCCGCGGAGTCGCAGAGGCGCGGCCGCGTGCGTCCTGAGCCCCTGCCCCAGCGCCGCGGGGCTGCAGCTGCGCTCGCGCCCGGACCGGCGTCTCTACCTGAAGGCGCAGTGGCCCCGCTTGGTCGCCAGGTGGCGCTGCGGCCCCGCCCATGGCTCTCGGGGCGCCGCGCGGGCTGGTCCTCCCCGCTCCGGGCTCCACCAGCCGAGGGGCGGCCAGGATGCTGCGGGGCCAGGGTCGCCCAGGCCACTGGCTCCAGGAGAAGTCGGGAGCCGGCTGGGCCTGATGCGGGTGGCCTGATTCGGTTTTTCTTTACTTTCTTTTTTGCTTTCAAGAAAAGCCCCAAGGCTAGATTTTTGCTTGAAATGCTACCAATTACTGTACTTCAAATTTTTTCATAGAATTTTTTTTTAAGTGCAGTGATTGCTTACTCAAGTATATTAGTCTTTTTTTCAAGTAAAGTACTTTTTTTAAGTTAAAAACTTTTAAGTACAGTAATTGCTTACTTAAGTAGTCTTTTTTCAAGTTTTTTTTTTAAAGTAAAAACAACTTTTTTAAGTGCAGTAATTGCTTATTTAAGTACAGTAGTCCTGTATGGATGTGAGAGTTGGACCATAAAGAGAGCTGAGTGCCAAAGAATTGATGCTTTTGAGCAATGGTGTTGAGGACTCTTGAGAGTTCCTTGACCTGCAACGAGATCCAACTAGTCCATCCTAAAGGAGATCAGTCCTGGCTGTTCATTGGAAGGACTGATGTTGAAGCTGAAACTCCAATCCTTTGGCCACCTGATGCAAAGAACTGACTCATTGAAAAAGACCCTGATGCTGGGAAAGATTGAAGGTGGAAGGAGAAGGGGACGACAGAGGATGAGATGGTTGGATGGCATCACCGACTCGATGGACATGAGTTTGAGTGAACTCCGGGACTTGGTGATGGACAGGGAGGCCTGGTGTGCTGCAGTCCATGAGGTTGCAGAGTCGGACACGACTGAGCGACTGAACTGAACTGACGGTAATTGCTAGCATTTCGGACATGGCTGAGAGACTGAACTGAACTGTACTTTAAAATTTTTAATAGAAGCTTATTTAAAGCATAGGCTTGTCATATGGCCCATCTTGCTGCGGGAGGCAGCTCCAGGATCCCGCCCAGAGCCCGGGACTTACCTGGTGAGCAAAGCCTTGGGTCTGTATTGGTCCCTTAAGACTTAACACACTTGGGTCCCTCAGTCTCTTTCGCATCTCTGCTTGCCTGCTCCACCCCATCCTCACCCCTGCAAAGAACCCCATGCCTGTCCATGAAATGCCTCCTGATATTCTTATGCTTAACTTTTAAAACTTTTTCTCCTGGAAAAGTTTAGACTTACAGCGGCAATAGGTGTAACATGACGAACCCCCATGTACCTATCAGCCAGCTCCAACAATTGGTGTACGCGGTCATCTGCGTTCATCCATGTCCCCAGGACACTTCCACCTCTGACCTCTACTGGTTTATTTTTTAAAAACAAATAAAGTGGTTTTTTTAAAATAATTTCATTTATGTATTTATTTTGGTTGTGCTGGGTCTTCGTTGCTCTTCTCTGGTTGTGGTGAGTGGGAGCTACTTTCTAGTTGCAATGTGCTGGCTTCTCATTGCCATGGCTTCTCATTGCCATGGCTTCTCTCGTTTCAAAGCCCTGGCGCTAAGGCACACAAGCTTCAGTGGTTGTGGCCCCCAGGCTCTAGAGCACAGGCTGAATAGATGTGGCATACAGGCTTACTTGCTCCATGGCATATGAGATCTTCCCACAATAGGGACTGAACCCGTGTCTCCTGCATTGGAGGATTTACCACTGAGCCACTAAGAAAGCCCTCCAGTGGTTTATTTTTAAATAAATCCCACACATCCTATCTCTTCCTCTATAAATATGTAATGTGTATCTCTAACAGAAGTCTTTTAACATAACAATACCATTGTCACAATAATAATACTATTATCACATCAAAAGCATTTCCTTCAGTTCAGTTCAGTCGCTCAGTCATGTCCAACTCTTTGCAACCCCGTGAACTGCAGCACACCAGGCCTCCGTGTCCATCACCAACTCTTGGAGTCCACCCAAACTCATGTCCATTGAGTCAGTGATGCCATCCAACCATCTCATTCTCTGTCGTCCCCTTCTCCTCCCGCCCCCAACCTTTCCCAGCATCAGAGTCTTTTCCAGTGAGTCAACTCGTCGCATGAGGTGGCCAAAGGATTGGCGTTTCGCCTCAGCATCAGTTCTTCCAATGAACACCCAGGATTGATCTCCTCTAGAATGGACTGGTTGGATCTCCTTGCAGTACAAGGGACTCTCAAGAGTCTTCTCCAGCACCACAGTTCAAAAGCATCAATTCTTTGGCGATCAGCTTTCTTCACAGTCCAACTCTCACATCCATACATGACCACGGGAAAAACCATAGCCTTGACTAGATGAACCTTGGTTGGCAAAGTAATGTCTCTGCTCTTTAATATGCTATCTAGGTTGGTCATAACTTTCTTTCCAAGGAGGAAGTGCCTTTTAATTCCATGGCTGCAGTCAGCATCTGCAGTGACTTTGGAGCCCCAGAAAATAAAGTCTGATACTTAATATCATCAAATATTCATTCAGTGACCCAATCCCTCCAGCTGCCTTATGGGCGTGTCCTTAACAGTTGATTTTTCCAAACCAAGCCTAAAAAGGCCCGTGAATTGTATTCGTTTGATTTTAATTTTTCTTTAATTCAGGTAAAATATTTCATCTACCAAGACATACAGATCCCTGTTTTGTCAAATGTAACCATTTGTGTGATGAACACATTAATCAAACCATAAAACGTTTCCATCACCCCTGAGAGTTCCCTCCTGCCTCCTTGCAATCCATCCCCCACCACCCAGCCCACTGGAAACCACTGACTTCTGCCATCTTACAGGAAATCTGCCTGTTTTAGAAATCCACGTAGATGGACAGGCATTCTCATCTGTGTCTAGCTCCTTCCGCCCGCAGTAGTCACGTGCTCTGAGATTCGGTCACGGTGCCTGACGCACCGGCCTTCCTCCGTGTTTGGTCCTTTGCAGTATCTCGCCGTGTGAGTGGAGCTCAGCCTGTATGGTAGCGTTTGTTCTTTAGGCGCTCAGTCTATCTTTGTGCAACCCTATGTACTGAAGTCCGCCAGGCTCCTCTGTCCCTGGGATTTTCTCAGGCGAGAACACTGGAGTGGGTTGCCATGTGCTTCTCCAGGGGATCTTCCAGACCTAGGATCAAACCCGCATCTCCCGCATCGGCAGGCAGGTTCTTTAGCCACCAGGGAAGCCCCTCTACTGTAACATGGCCTCTCAGGAAACACCCTGTTGGTGGATATTGGGATTGCCCCCAGGTTTGGATGTAGCTACTCACACCAATCTTTTTCTGGCAATATGCTTTCATTTCTCTTTGGCAAATGCCTAGGAGTGGAATTGCTGGATCACAGGAAAGATGTTTGGCTTTGTAAGGCTCTGCCTGAGAGCTTTCGTCCTGGTCACGCCACATGCGTGGCCACAGCAACGTCCGAAAGCCCCCCACCGTGTGCTCCACATCCTCCCCAGCATTGGCTCTTCTCTCTCTAATTTTAACCATTCATGTGGGTGTGTAACAACAGTATCTTATTGTGGTTTTCAACTTGCACTTCCTGATGTTTGGGGAATGAATGCCAGTTCTCTGGGCTTATGTTTATCTGAAAATGTCTTTGTTTACACACACACACACCCTGCTTTAAAAACAGGGCATTTTCCTGGATATAGAAATCTCCGTGGACAAACTTTTTTTCCAACAGCTATCAGGTTTTGCAAAGTCTTGCCCTGGACCTGAGCAGTCCAGCCCCTGATTAAGGCCCCTCAGCCAAGGTGTCCGCACGCCCACCTTCTCACGAGGCCCCTCCTCTTGCACCAACACCGCCCATCTTCTCAGCACCCCAGTCTCTAGTCTCTGCTCCCTCAGGACGGTGAGCCAGCTCCTCTCCACTTGGTCTCACCTCCCTGCACCCCCACACCAATCGGAGTGCAGCTGGGGTAATGTGACTCCAGTCCTGTACTCCCTTTCTCAAGGATGCAACCTGAGCTGGCCATGGCCCAGCTCCTGCAGAGTGCCTCGGCTATTTTGTTCCATTTTACAACCGTTGGCAGTTGGAGAGTGAGTCTAAGACCCGTTTAGTCTGTCATAGCTGAATCCAAGAGCTTCTCATCTGCTCCTCTAAATATATAGTTCCTTCAGCCCCTTTATTTTTTGTTTGTTTCCTTGCAGGACGTTGAAGAAACCATGTTCCTTGTCTGCAGAGTCGCTCACCCCTGAATCCTACCTCCACCTCTCACTGGTGCTGTTTAATAGGGACCCCCCTCCCTCGAGTTTCCTGGACACTGGTAGTTCCATCTGGAGGCCAAAGCTCGTTCCAGATGCTTTATTCCCAGACCCCCTTGGAGGTCCAGGTGTCTACTGCCCTCAGCTTGCACACAAAGCTCAGTCTCTTCCTGCGATGTGAGTAGCCTTTCACGATCACCGCCTGGATGTATTTTTCCATGAAGGATTTGCAGTTGTGAGATTCTTTAACAATTCCCCTTCTCCGGGCATATACTGAATGCCTCTATAACGAGAAATGCTCGCTCGCTAATCAGCTGCGTTATTACCCTGAGGCAAGCTCGTGTAAGAAAAGATGAGTTTTCACTTGCCCTTCTCCCTTGCTTTGCTAGAGTGGACTGGTTTCCTTACATCCTCTGAAGGTGTCCAGTGAGTTTCTTTTTTTTTTTTTAAGGAGTCATTGTAAACTTGAGGAATTTATTTTTTGTGTTTCAGTTCACTGTAGTTATTTTTTTTTTTGCTGAATACAAAGTTTCCCCACTTGGAGTAGAGGGGGCCTCTTCACTGTGGCTCCTGGGTCCTTTAGACATGACCCCAGTCATCTCTGAGAGGCATCCTTGCTTATTGATGTGACAAATTAGTCTAAGGTCATCCCGCCCCGTTCCTGCTCCTGATATGGAATTTAGTATTATTTTCATAGGGAAATCAGGTTTCCTTCAATAGGAAACAGTATTGAGAGGACATAACCTAGGAGGTAAGGACACTTGTAACTATTGGGTAAGTTCAAGGTCTTTTCAAGAAATCTGTCAGGAATTATGTCTTCTCTTTTACACTTTAAAAGAAATAATATAGCCATTTATTTAAACAAAATAATGCAACCATTTAAATAATTCTTTAAAAGAGTGAGTTCATACAGCCATTTCCAATTCAAAATTTGCTTGAGGAACCTGACTCTACCATCATGATGCCTGACGCTGACGGCTTTCAAGCCTCACCCTTTGCAACCCCTGCCCCACCTCTGAGGGAGCCGATAAGACAGGCCGGAGGCTCCCTCCTGCAAGCAGCAGGGCCCTACCACCTGCTACACTCCTGCCTGCCGGCCCCACCTCCCAACTACTGTGACACCCCAAGCCAGGCTCCTTTCGTCACTCCCTCAAGCCTTTTCAGACCTGGAGAGAAGCTGCCGTGCTCCCCTAGGGCCTCAGTTGTCTGGGTCCTTCAGACTCTGCCCCGGGGAATTGTGGGGGCACCATCAGCCCCTACACACCAAACAAATTTGGGGGGGGTCCCTTCTTTGCAGGGAAGCACAGAACACTTCACTGCTGATTTCATGTTTATATCCTTTTTTCTTAGGCTGAAAAACTCTCTGGTAATGCACACCCAATTACCTATTTGCTTTTTCCCATCATAATAAGATCAGAATAATGACATCAATATTACTACCAATGCAATTATTGAAAGCCGCTTGATATTATTTTTCAGTTCCTTTATATCCTTAGGGAATGACTATCAAGGGATGTGCCATTAAGTTATTGTGTTTTAAATGACTTTAAATTATTGCTCTTTGTGTGGCTCTATTGCCGTCTCAATGTTAGTTTCACTTTCATTTCTACTTTTAGGGTTTTCTATATCTCTGATTCAGCTGGCTTTATATTTATGTAAATATTAATATGATTCAAAAGTCAAACCTGGCAAAGAAGGTAGGTTCGGAGAGACCCAGCTTCTCTCCTGTGCTTCACCCTGCATTTTTGCGTTATATGTATTTTACATTTATGCATATTATACACACATATGTATATGTGCAAATATATATGTATATTGCTTCACTTTAATAAGAGTAAATATGCATTTATATTCATAAGCCCATATTTTAGATGAACACAGCATGCTAGATGCAACTTGTCCTAATTTATCTTTTCATTTGATAATATTTAGAGGCAATCACTTCACAGCAGTTTACAGAAATATTAAAAACTTCTTGTTTGAATAGGCCACTTAAAGGTATTGAATGATTGATATATTTGACATACGCTTGATACGCTTGATATGTATTTGTTATATTTTAAAAGGTATATCGGACACGACTGAGTGACTGAACTGAACTGAACTGAAAAGGTAAATGGATACAGTTATGTAGTTAGTTATTCAATATGTTATCTGTATTTTCTGTCTCTTCTGTATGTTTTGATGTTTGAGAGCATTTCTAGTCATGGACTAATGGCTACACTTCTACTAACAGCTTTATATAATATCTTTGTCCCTTGTTTTGGTTTCTTAATATGAGTCTTCTTGAAAATTAGCTAAAACCTTCTCTGACACAGTTATTTAATCTGACGTAATATTCTTTACTCCCAGTTCATACCTGGGAGGATGGGAATTACCATAGAAGACAATCAGAGAGCTTGTTTACTTTTCTGTGTATTCTCACCTCAACCCCACCCTAATCGCTGTTAGCTGCATTAGGTCTGCGTGGTCAGAGCATATGCCCTCCATAAAAGATGTCCTTTTCCCGAAAACCATCACTTGGCCTTAGTTCTGCACTTGCATTTATATTTAATATTCAACAGTGAACCTTACAAACGGCATCTTCAGTCCTGGATTCTCTGAAGCATGATCATTCCGAGTATGGATGAGCAACCCCCAGCCCTGAGCTCTTCCACATTTAAGACAAATTTTCTGCAGTCTCTATACTTGAAGACTCTTCCGGGTTTGCTTTTACAGTTCTCTAGGGAAATCATTTTTTCTTTTGTCGTGATAAATGCCTAGGACATTCCACTGCAATTCATGTCTTTATTTCTTAGGTGACAGAGTCTCCCTACAGTATTAAGATAGGGGGTTAGGACTCCTAACTTTTTAGTTTAATTCTATCTTTAGCAACAAGTGTTCCAATTTGGCCTGTACTTTCTTCAGGGTACTTGAATCCCTGATTTGTGTATGGTTCCTCTCTCACCGTTGCTCCAAGGGCCCTGTCCTGCTCAAATTATAGTCTGTCACCCAGAGGAACCATCACATCTGGCAGCTTGGTTGCTTGTCAGTGTACTGTATTTGTGAAGCAAATAGTTAAGCTTTGCTAGTTACTAACTGTCCAGTCCATAACGAGCAAAACTTCCTGTAGGAGTAGACATATGTAAAGGGCAATTTTTTTAAAACTGGTGAAAGAGAGTTGATCTCAAAGAAAATTACCTTTCCCAATGTTATGATGCCTTTGAATTGTGATGCTGGAGAAGACTCTTGAGAGTCCCTTGAACCGCAAGGAGATCAAACCATTCAATTCTAAAGGAAATATAGCCTAAATATTCATTGGAAGGACTGAGCTGAAGCTCCAAAACTTTGCCCACCTGATGCAAAGAGCTGACTCAGTTGAAAAGACCCTGATGCTGGAAAAGACTGAAGGTGGGAGGAGAAGGGGACGACAGAGGATGAGATGGTTGGGTGGCATCACCGACTCAATGAACATGAATCTGAGCAAACTCCGGGAGACACTGGAGGACAGGGAAGTCTGGTGTGCAGCAGTCCATGGGGTCGCAAAGAGTCAGACACGACTTAGTGGCTGAACAACGAAAACAACGATAAAGCTCATGGATCTTAACTTTCATTTTGCAAGAGCCAGACACTAAAGACTGATTCCAGAGGAGTTTCAATAATGAGACACTCTTTACCTCTGGGAAAGAGGTTTTATGAGATTCTCTCCAGGGGCACACCATCTGGCCCTGCGATACCAAGAATTATGAAAACCACAGAATTGGACATTTCACATTGCTTCTCAAACCTTTGACAATGGGAAGAATGATCTTTTATATTAGATTATCAATTACCTATCTAGTTCAGCTACTCGTATACCTAGAAGTAATAACCTTCTCCAAAAAGACCGTTTCCTTCTATGTCAGCTCCCTCTGATGTAGTGGGGATGTCGGCATGCTGGCAGAGCCCTGCACTGTCCTTTGCCTGTTGATATGCCAGTGTCTCCATTTGAAGTGAAGCCACTCCTGGATAGAGATCAAGGAATCCAGTGTCCTTTCAAGGAATCCAGGGATCAAGGAACTGCTGTCCTTTCTGATCTTATTTTACTTTTATACTCAAGTGACATTACTTTGGGAGTCTCACTGTGGGCTTTGGGGCCATCTTTGAAGACAGCTTTTTTGATCTTATCTGTCCCTTGACCCCACCATGTATATCAGTCATGCATAGAATTTTCTCAGAGACCTAGGGAGTTTTATTCTTTATACACATTTATCCAAGGTATCCAACAAGTAGCTTTAAATATTCTTTGGCTTTATGCCTGACTTAAAATTCTACTAGCTCTGCAGAACAAGAATCTACATATTGTTAAATAAATTGATAAAGAAAACTCAAAGATAAAGATACTTAGGGAAATGGCACAAAAAGACTGTTGCCCGAAAGTAAAAAAGATGAAAAATTTAAATAGGTAAGGAAAAGTATTCAACCTTACCAGGACTTTTTAAATTCAAAATAAAAAATAGATAACCAACAAAGACCTACTGTATAGCACAGAGAACTATACTCAATATCTTATATTAATGTGCAATGGAAAAGAATCTGAAAAAGAATATATGTATGTTTATATACATATATATAGTTGTACACCTGAAATGATCACTTTGTTGTTCGACACTAATACAATGTTGTAAATCAATTAACTTTCAATAAAACATAAAAATTAAATATTAAAATTAAAATTGAAACAATATCCCATCTTTGGCTAATCAAAGTAGTGGAGAATTTAAAATGTGAATGCTCAGAACTAGTGGTAAAATATGCATTTTCAAGCATTGCACCGAGTAGAAAAATTGTTGTAAGCCTTTTGAAAAGCATGCAATTTGATGACCAGAAACAAATATTATTTGATCTAGAAACTAGATTTGGGGCAATATAAACTGAGGACATAATCTGTTATGTCAAAACAAGGTTTTTGCCAAGATGTTCATTAGTCAATTAATTATAATAATAAAATGTTAGGGAAAACCTTAAATGTTCAAACACAGGGAATTAAGATTATCAAAGTGATATTCACCAAAAGTGAATGAGAAAATGCTTATGTAGTAATCCTAAATGAAAGCATAAGAAAAACTAGTGTGTGTTTATACAGATATGCACCACTTATCATGCAAAATAACACTATACAGATGAAAATATGACTGGGCCTTTGTGTGTGCCTGTGTGTGCATCTTGGGATAACTTTTTTTTTCTTCTACACTAGTCTATTTTCCAAATATTCCATAACAGCAAAATATACTATTAGCTTTTTAAATTAAAAAATGTTTCTCAAAATTCCTCTCATGCCTTTTGGTGCAATGTTCTGTCCAGTTTCTTTTTATAAGCTCAGAGAGTAGAAACCAGTGTGCTGGTTCCCCTTCCCGCTGGGCTCTTCAGTCGGTGTGGGCACACAGGGTAGGTGCCAGGTGGCTGGAGCCATCCCTCACTGGACGGGAACATCCAGGCTGACTCCTCAAGGTGGGCTCGTAAACAGCCTGTTCCAGTTGAGGTTCAGCCTGTCTGCAGAACCAGCCTCCCCTTCCTCCCTCAGTGAAAAGTTCCCTGGGATAGTGGGTGGAATCAACAGTCCTGAGGCTAGGAGGGATCTGGGCACCTTTGGAGAAGGAAGAACTCAAGGGGCTTGAGCTGGAAGTGAATTGGGACCGCACGGACCAAGGAGAGAAAGCCGGGTCACAGTGGCCTCTAGGTCCTGGCAGGAGTTTGTATTCAATTCTGAAAGCAGTTGGCAACCTCTGAAGGGTGTGGCCCAGGAAGTCACAGGATCTGGGGACTGTTTGCAGCAGCTCCCTGCATCTACTGTGATGGAGCCTCTCCGGAAGGCCCTGAGCTGAGGCCCGGGGGGCAGCAGGACTGTACCACATCCCTTCAGAGCTGGGGCTAAGGGAATGGGGAGGTGATGGGGACTCTGGAGGGGGGTGTGTGGCCCCACGTGTGCTTGGACCCAGATCCAGTTAGCCTCCTAGGGGGGCCCAGTGGGGACAGAGGCTGGCAGACAAGTAGGGACAACCCCACAGACCCCCTGGTCACCACACCTGTGGAATGCTGCCCAAGGGGCGTGGTCAGAGGAGTCCAGCTTCTGACTGAGATGAGAGGCGAATGGCATCCTGTGTAGGGAGCCCAGGAGAAGCGGGATTTAGGGCCTGGGGAAGCAAGCCCGGCTTTGGGGCTGGAAGTTGGAGACAGGTAGGTGCCCGGGGCGTGGTCAACGCCTGGGCGTGGGTGCTGGAGCTGACAGCGACCAGACACCGAGGGGCCCCCTGGGTCTCAGCGGGGCGGCTGACCAACGCGAAGGAAGAGCTTGCAGGAGGCACTTCAGAAGGACCCCAGCCCCACCCTCGGCCGCCTGTCTCGTCCCAGATCCACGCTTGAGGGCCGTTTCCTCCCTTGACTGGAAGGCTGGCGGAGGAAGGGGGTGGGGAGTGAAGCGGCGAGTCTAGGGCCGCTGCTGGGGGGCTCTGCGACCAGCAGCCAGGGGTCCCGGGGCCAGGGCGCCTGGCTGGGACCCAAGAGAGCCCATGGACTGGGATAGAGCACCGGCCCTGTGCGGAGGAGACTCCGCGGGAAGACCCTGAACTTGTATGTGAAGGTGGTGGGGGGAGGGGTCGGGCCTGGAGGGGCGCCTCCCTCCTCGCCCCTTCTCTGCACCCCAGCAGGACCAAGTGGCAGTATACGCAGTAAACTATTTACTGGAACAAAGATGACCAAAGAACACAAACGTCTCAGAGATGGTAACTATTAAACATATATTCAGTTTATTGGACGTACACGCTCTAATTGGGCGCAGGGGTGTGGAGTTTACTGGAATTGTTGAACTGTCCCTTTATTGGGTGCGGGGTAATGCCTCTTCCGGAGTTTCTGGCAGGTGCGAGTAGGAAAGGGGAGGGCCAGGGAGACCAGCACGGGGATAGGGACCGCCCCCAGCCCCCACCCCAAGACACTTTCTCAGGCTGATTGATTTCGCGCACGCATGCGTGTAGAGTGTGAAGGTCTGGAAGTGGGCTCCCTGAAACCTCCCCAGGTCGGCAGACTCCTGTCCATCGCGGTCGGCGGTGCTTTAACTACAGGGTCCCTATTCTGGGTCCCTTTCAAGGCTGATTGTGCAAAGGGACGCTCCTCCCAGGAGTGAGACCTGGGCTTTGATGGAACCCTAGACTGTGGGGCAAGCCTCCCATTCATCAGAAAACACCTGCTCTAGCTTACCATCAACAGTTTAAAAGGGGGTCCTCCCGCAGACCTGAGCGCCCCAATTTTGAAGGTCCCTGAAGTCTTTTCTAGTTCCCTGCTCTTGCTAGAGGACTGAAGGTATGGTGTGTGTGGCCGAGGGTTTGTAAGATTATTTGACAGGAAATCTAGCACCTCCTAGTTCTAATTAGGCTGCTCCCACAGGGTCACAGAACAGTCCTGATGACAAGCAATAATCAGTGACAGAGCAGCATTTTACGGGGTGGATCGGGGATGAGCTTTGATAGTGTAAGGGGAAAGAAATGAAACGAATCCCCCAAGAAGGTTAATAGAATCCAGGCATCTACACTACCCAGCCCCAACAGCTTTGTCACACAGGATCCAGAGCTGGAAATCCTATACAGGAGCGTCACGTTTCTAGGTTCTCTCCCACCTTCCTGTAGGCACTCTATCTCTGAGTTGTCTTTCAGGAGCAGAAAGGCTTCAGAGTCTCAGGGTCCCTTTTCGCTCTTAAAAAAAACCCACTGAGGACCAATAAGCCCTTTTGTTTATACAGGCTATTAATACCTTTTTTCTTTTTTACTTAATACTTTTTAATTAAAAGGTTTCGTTTATCAATTCATTTTAAAGCAGTGATGATCCCGTTTCATTTTCACATAGAAACACCTTTTAAAGAAAAACAACCTCTATTATCAAAAATTAGTGAAAGAGCAGCATTATTGTATGTTTTTGCAAATCTCCATGATACTGATTTAGTAAAAAAAACAAAAACAAAAACAGCTGGATTCTCTCATGTGCTTCTGCACCAGGGAAATGCCATCCTCAAAGGTATAAGAAATGGCAGTGAAAAGGGCAAGAACCGTCTGTTATTACAAAGGTGGGTTTCCCTTTGCAAGGATCTCAGAGTTTCCCGAGGGCTCCCAGACCAAGCTGTGAGAACGGCAGTTCCCGATCAAGGAAAACCAAGCTCCAAGGGTGGGCGTCCCCAGTTCCCTTCACAGCGTGATGGCCCCGCAGCATCTCCTTTGGCCCGACCGGTCACGCACATGGAGGAATCCGGTGGTTAATTATTTTACAGTTCATCCATTTTGTAGTGCATGAGATTTACTCATTGAAAATTTTTCCTAATAGGAAAACACAATAAACCTTAGAAAACTTAATGACAGTCAATAGCAAAGATTAAGTAAATTACGATTTCCAAATCCAAATACTTTATAGCCATCAAAAAGAAAGTAAAAGAGGAAGACGTTCTCTACATCTTTATAAAGCATCTTTATAAGTGCAGAAAAAAGTGTATATTACAATGTTCCTCATGCCTTTTTTTTTTTTTTTTAAAGAGAATCCTGTGTGTATTACTGGGAAAAAAGACACTTAAGAGATGGCTTGTAACAACTGGTCATCTTTAGGGAAACAGAGGAACTTAAAAAACTGTAAACCTACCAGTAACGAGTAACATACTATGTACCCTTGTTAACTGTATTTGACCCTCAGAGAAAAGGAGGCAAGAAGGTTTTCGCGGAGGTGGAACCCTGTTGCATTTCAGCGGGGTCTGCGCTCTAAGAGTGGAGGACCCTTAACCAGCGCGCCTTCAGCGAATGCACGCGAGCCAGCCGGTGCAAGCCTGTCCGCCGAACCCCGCGGAGCCCGCCCCGCGCAGCCCTGCGCGGCCCGCCCCGCGCAGCCCTAACCCTGCCCCAGCCCCGCCCCTCGATTCCCATTGGTCTGTGTCTACGCCGGGAGCCCGTCCCGCCCCGTGCTTCCCTACCGTCTTGCCCCGTCCCTCTGCTCCCATTGGCCCATCTCTACGGGGAGCCCGCCCCGCCCCTCGCAGCCCTAACCGCGCTCCCCTTACCCCCGCCCCTCAATTCCCATTGGTCTGTGTCTACGCCGGGGAGGCCGCCCCGCCCCGCGCAGCCCTAACCAGCTCCCTTGCCCCGCCCCTCCACTCCCATTGGTCTGTCCCTAAGCCGCTGCGCCCAATCGCAGCGCTTAGCGCCAAATTTGAATCGATGTTATCATTTGAATCGAGAGGGCGCCGCGGTGGCTTTTCGCGCCCGAGCCGCTAACGCCGGGCGCCTCCGGGACGT
Organism: Moschus berezovskii; assembly: GCF_049115385.1. NCBI lineage: Eukaryota > Metazoa > Chordata > Mammalia > Artiodactyla > Moschidae > Moschus > Moschus berezovskii. The sequence goes on along the minus strand of NC_142471.1, from coordinate 93,492,227 downwards.
GGCTGCGCTGGGCCATCCGGCCGCCGGCGAGGGCGAGGGGCGAGGGCGGGGGCTGGAGCGGGGGCCGCGGCCGCGGCGGAGGTGGGCGCGAGTGTGCGGGCTGAGGCCCGGTCGGTCCCTGCGGCGCGGGCCAGGAGGCGGACGCAGGTGGACTGGACTCCCGGGGCCGGCGCAGGGTGCGCGCCGCGGGGTGGTGGATCGCTCCCCTGGAGTCGGCGCGGGAGACTCGGCCCGGGTGAGCCGCGGCCGGGGCCCTTCGCTGGGCGCGGGCAGCTGGCGGGGCCCCAGGGGGCCGCGTGGGCCACTCGGGACTCTGCGGGCACCGGCGGCCCGGGCTTGGCCCTGCTCGTTCTCAGCGCTCGCGTGGGGTCTCGGCGGGAAACCCGCGGGAGCCGCGACCCTGGTGGGCGCCGTCCTGGCCGCAGGTCTGTGCGGGGGGCGCCGAGTTGTGGGGGGACAGCCCGGGACCAGCCTGGGGCTTCCACTGCGGTCAGTGTTAAGTGTGGTCGGGGCGGCCGAGGCATTGGTGAAGCGACCAGTTGGTCACTTACAAGTGCCTTCTCAGCTCTTTGCTTTAGGGTAACCTCCGGCTCCCCGTCTGTTTTATTTTTGCTCTTTCGTTCAGTAAGTCCGCTTCAGCAAACCTTTTCATGCCCGACCTTCCCGTCCGGGGATTATACTCAAATTCTTGTTTAGAAAATGGGTCCTGCAAGACGCCTGGTCACCATCAAAAGGAGCGGGGTGGATGGCCCCCACTTTCCGCTGAGCCTCAGCACCTGCTTGTTTGGAAGGTGAGCCCTGCCCTTGCGTGCACAATTTAAACAATTTGGCTTTAAAAACCCCCTCGGTGTTACTAATCATAGGTTAACTGATGGGACGCACAGATCCAGGAATAGCGGAGCCCTTGGGTTTGCACAGGACTGCCTATGTACTGTCAATGTGACTGGTTGTTTCATATGAAGTAGAATCTTGAGGATGATGTTTATATAATTGTGTGTGTTTTTTTAGTCAAAGATTTAAAAATTGGTTTGATAAAAATCTATAATTGGAGAAAAATGTAAAGGATTCTCAAATCCTGCTTGACTTCAGGCAGGCTTTCGAAGGCTACTGTGTTCATCTGAAATCTCTCTGAACTGAGCATTCCTTGGCTGCTGGGAGTTAATTGAACAAATAAGGAAGGGATCTCTGTTGGCTTGTTGGTCTTTTTGGAAAAAAAGTGGGAATGGGAAGAAGAGTCTTTCCGGTTGTGTTCTGAGAATTTTTCTTTGGTTTTCTTCCTGTGTTGTTGGTGGCAGTAACCCTGTTCCGTGTGTAAACAGGAACCGTTAATCACACCCTGCTCTCATTTTCTAAAAGTGATGGGTAAGTTTCCCTCCCTGTAGAACCCTGTGTGGTGGAACCCTGACCCCCTCCTACCCACACTCCACCCTCCTACCAGTTGTCCTGCACCCACGTTCCACCACAGGCCAAACTCTGGCTCACCTTGGTGCTGTAAGCCAGTTGGCACTTCTATCTCTGGAAGTTTCTCTCTACCCTCCTACATGAGCGATTCCTTTCCAGCTTTCAGATATGGGATTCATGTGCCCTGAGAAGAAGCCTTCACTGAGCACTGCTCTTCTTTCCTAACCCACACGTGGTGATGAGGCTGCAGTTTGTCCATTTCACTCCTAAGGTCCCGAGAGCAGAAAATATCTTGTTAATAATTATGTAGCTGGGGTCTGGTATGGGGTCTGGTGTATGAGAGGTGGTTACTGTCCAGCACACCAACAATTGTCCTGTTGAAACATCAGCTGGAGAATTGGGTTTGGAGTCTGTATGTAGCAGTGGCTGTCAGCTGAGAGCCCTATGACCCCCAGGAGACACCTGGCAAAGTCTGGAGACATTTTTTCATGTCGCGATGTGGGAGCCCCACATCACTGAGGTCAGGGAGCAGAGGTCAGCTTCACTGCCAATCCTACAATGTACAGGACGGCTCCCCCTACAAAGAACTGTCTGGCTGGGATATCAGTGGTGCCGAGGTGGAGAACCACTGCTCTGTAGTGATTCTCGCTGGCAGTCTCCTGCCATTTCTAACGAGATAATCTTTCTCTCTTGCGGGGATGGTCTCATGCCTCAAAATCAAAATCTTTTCATTGACTTAGAGTAGCTGTTTGCTTTCCATAACTTCCACTCTCTTCAAAAGGAAAAGACAAAAAACACTTCGGTATCAAATGGCAGTCATTCTTTCATCCTGTAGTGATTAAGTATCTTTTTATGCAAGATTGTTTAATCTAGAAACCCATTTGTAGTGTTTGATCGTGTGACACGGGGAGGAAGGGCTACTCTAAGGTTTCAGAGGTTCCTGTTGAGAACAGAGGAGTCATGGTCTGTTCAAATGTGTTAAGCCCAGGACGGTACTGGGGGCACCAGAGGCCCAGGGAGCCTTGCTAAGGGCATCTTAGACCAGTTTCTCTGTAGTCTGGGGATTTCTCTCTTGTGGTGCTTGCTGCTGACGTCAGCTTCCCGTGAAAAGACAGGTTGCATCTAGATAATTGGTTGTTGTTGCTTGTGTTTAGTGTCTGTAATGAGAGGAGACTTGTGACTTTGTCAGTTAATAGTGCAGTTTTAAAACAATCAAAAGCTCACAAGTTGTGAGCATTTACTGTGTGCCAGGCAAGTGACAGACCTGAGTAACTCATTTAATTGTGTGAAGGGCACCATGATGTGGGTGCCAATGGAGTCCTCTTGGTATATGAAGAAACCGAGGCACAGAGAGGTCCTAACATGAAATACAGCACTTTTGGTGATAAGTAAACCTTTAAACATACATAGCATCACCAATAAACGTGTAAATCTTTTTATAAAAGAAAAAAAAAAGCAGAGTCCAAAAAATAATTATTCTTCAAACTGATGTGAAGTATTCCTTTAGCTGGGTCTCATAAGCATAAATAGTTTAGCAAAAGGAAATTCAGTTTTGTATTCTAATATTTTCCATTATAATTATTTCTAAGTACTCTAAGTTTTAATGATTTAAAGTAGTTGCTTCTACAATACTTGTAAAAATTGTCAGCAAAATGCAAAGATCATTTACATTGCCCAGTTTGTTTTTCCTTTATGTCATTGCATTTACAGATCAAACACGGAGTCAAACGTTTTGAGTCAGTAATGTAAATTTTTTTAATCACAATAAGCTAAAAAATCTTTATTCTTTTGAATTAAGGGGTATCGAGTGTGACATTCGTATTCAGCTTCCTGTAGTGTCCAAACAACACTGCAAAATTGAAATCAGTAAGCAGGAGGTGAGTGGTTTTGGGAAGTTTATTTTTAAAAACTTTTCACTTTGTATCCATTTATTAGTTACATGTTTTCCTGTGTTTTCTATTTATAGGCAGTATTGTTTAATTTCAGTTCCACAAATCCAACACAAATAAATGGATCTACTTTTGATAAACCTGTACAGCTAAAACATGGCGATGTGATAACTATTGTTGATCGGTCTTTCAGGTAGGTAAGAACTAACTGGGCTAAAGACAGACTTTCTGAGTCACCAAAAACCAGCCTTACAGTTCACCAGGGATCCTTCTTTAATGCGGGTGAACGTCAACATGTTTGAGGTTGTCATTCCCAACACTAAGTCTTCATCTAAATTCATGAGCATCTGGAAGGAATGACAGATGGAGTTCATTGTGCCCTGGCTCAAGGATTTGAGAGCGCATGTCTGTGCCGAGGACAGCAACCAGGTCCTAAAGGAGAATCATGTTGTTGCAAATGTTGTGAAACTGCATTTATTTTACTTCTCTATGTTAAAGTCAAGTACACGCATAGAGAAAGATATGAAACGAGATCATGACCCAACTTATTGGGATGGACCAGCCTTGTGATTTCACCTGTCAGGGGCTGAACTGTACTCTCCTAAATTCACAAGTTCAAATCCTAATCCCCAGCTCCCCTGAAATGGGGCCATTTTCGGACAGGCCTTAAAAAAGAGGATTAAGTTAAAATGAGGCTATTAGAGGGAGTCCTAATCCACTCCCACCTGTGTCCTTACAAGAAGAGCCTAGGACTCAGAGGAGCCAGGGGAGCAGGTGCTCAGGGGCACCCCCGAGGAGGAGCGAGGTCCCAGGAGGCCACCCTGCCCACGCCCTGATCGGACTCACAGCCTTTGGAACTGTGAGGAAAGACATTTCTCTTGTTTAAGGGAGTGGCGTTTGGTTAGAGAACTAACATACCGCCCAAGCCATCAGCAGCATTTCCGGAAGTTTTCCTCACGCGTCTTCTCATCACTATCTCCACTCACCACGTAAACCACGAGAGCGTGGCTTTTCTGATAGCCTAAGAGGCTACGGAGTTCTCCTGCCTGAGCTTGCATCTCTCACCACCTCAGTTTTGTCTGTCTTTATTAAACTGCCTACACTTGTGACTGATCTGCTCTTACGGTTGTGAGATTCACAGCACGGATGGGGTGGGTGGACCCATTCCAGTTGATTCCTTCTCACTGCTTAAGGATTTCCTTGAATTAACCACAGTTTTACACACAGAATACACTTTTCATTCTGGATGGACATTTGAGCAATTTTGTTTTTGAAATGAGTCAGGGCTTGCTTTTTATGATCAGTTGTGGTTAACTGTGTACTAACCTGTCTTGTGTGTTTGAAAAGAACGTGTGTTCCACAGCTGCTGGGCAGAGTGTTCTATCTGTATAGGTCCATAAGATTCAAATTCCTAACTAGAATCCTGATAATGTTTTCTGCTGATTCTTAGTTACTCAGACTAAGTTGTAATCATGCATTTAGGATTTTTTTCTTTTTTGTTTTTAGCTCTGTAGGTTCAGCTCTCTGCTTCCTCTATTTTGAGGCCATACTGTGGGTTTAAATTAAGAATTATCTCCTCTGAGAGGATGAAGCTCCATCATGTATCATTCTGAAATGTCCCGTACCTTTAGTAATGCTTTTGATGAGAGATTTCATACTATAGTTATTTCTGCCTTTTTTTTTTTTTTTAATCACATTGCTTTCAACTTTCATAATCCTTAAGGTTTAAATGGTCTCTAGGAACTAGCTGCTAGATGCACTTTTGTCTATAACTGGTTGATGTTGACAGATGGACCCTTTCATCATTGTAAAATGTGCAATGTCTCTAATTTTTATCTTAAAGTTAATTTTGTCTGGTGTTGATACAACCTCTGCACCTGTCTTCTGGTTGCTGTTTGCCTGGTGTATCTTTCTCCATCATTATACTTTCATCCTATGTATGGCTTTTTAAGAAAATATATACTTTAAAAATGTTTTTACTGAATAGTAAATGATTATAAGTACTGCAAGTTAAACATTTAGCCAAAGCACACTTCCTTACAGGTTAAATACAGTCATAAAGATGTCTTAAATAGAAACTCATCCTGCAGCCAAATTGAGTTCCTTGATGCCCTCTTTTGGAAAGTAGAGGGTGAAGGAAAAAAGGCCTTTTCATCCCATATGAAAGAGAGTGAAGTCTAGAAGAATTTACATGTTGTAAGCGATTTTCTGTGACCAGATCGATAAGGCTGCCAGACTTAGTTAAAGAGAACAAAGCCCAGGATGTTCAGTTAAGCTTGAATTTCAGATAAATGAATATATATATATATTTTTTGGCAGTACAATTTGTGTCTTTGATTCTGAACTGTATCTGTTGTAGGAAGCAATATATTAATAGTTGGATCTTTTTTGTCATCCATTCTGCTAAATGGAACTCCATTTTCATTATTGCCTTCCTTTGTATTCATTAGGTATTTTCTAATTTGAATATCCTGATCATTTCTTTTTCTGTGCTTTTTGTGAATTTGCCTTCATTTTTAAAGAGTGTTTTTATTGGATAGAGACTTCTAGATAGGAGATATCTAATGTGGAATGGAGAATCAGAACTATTTTCCCCAAATGAGATGCTGCTCACATTAAGATTGAGATGGTTAAATACCTCAGGCAACAGATAGAAAATAGATTTGAGGAAGAAGGGCTTGATTCAGAACTCTGGTGCCATGAGAAACACTTCCAGACACTTGACGGCTTCAGTCTTACTTGGTGCCGTTGTTCAGTTGCTAAGTCCTGTCTGACTCTTTGTGACCCCATGGACTGCAGCACACCAGGCTTCCCTGTCTTTCACTCTCTCCTTAAATTTGCTCAAACTCATGTCCACTGAGTCAGTGACACCATCCAACCATCTCATCCTCTGTTGCCTCCTTCTCCTCCTGCTTTCAATCTTTCCCAGCATCAGGATCTTTTTCAAGGAGTCAGTTCTTCGCATCAGGTGGCCAAAGTATTGGAGTTTCAGCTTCAGCATGAGTCCTTCCAATGTATATTCAGGGTTGATTTCCTTTAGGAATGACTGGTTTGATCTCTTTACAACCCAAGGGACTCTTAGAGTCCTCTCCAACACCACAGTTCAAAAGCATCAATTGTTTGCGCTCAGCCTTTAGATCTTAGGTGGCATCTAAATTCTTTTCATCTTCTCTTACCTGGGTACCTAAGTTCAGTGTGTGTTATAAAATGTTGTTCTGTGAGTTGATACCCAAAGTCTGTTAGAACAACTATGTCTCTTCCTAAACATCTTTACATCTTCCTAAAATGTGCCTTTGTTCAGACACAGATGGAGTAACTGGGAAGCTCATAGTGATCTGAAGTTAAAGTATAGCTCTGTAATGACTCTGCAGTGAATGGTAAAAGGCGATAGATGCCACCCAGCTTCTTGGTTAACCTTCCGAGCCATCAGATGATTTCCATGAGCAAAAACTAGGAGACACCTGATTTTGTTCTATTACACAGTCATTTCCAGCAGAGTAGGTGCTCAGTGATATTATAAAGGCTAGTTGCTGCTGCTGCTGCTGCTGCTGCTAAGTCACTTCAGTTGTGTCCGACTCTGTGTGACCCCATAGACGGAAGCCCACCAGGCTCCCCCGTCCCTGGGATTTTCCAGGCAAGAGTACTGGAGTGGCTTGCCATTGCCTTAGGGTTCAGAAATTAATCTGGTCCTGATATCTGACAATGGTGTTCCAAAAGAAACAAAGCAATTTACCTAAGTTTTTCGTATAAAAACACTTCTCTAACTCTAAATGTCTTTGCTTGAATAAGACCTGAAGTTTCCTTGAAGAAAAGCTGAAGTTTGTTCCTTGGACATTAGTCAGATATAGAAGTTTTATTTTCTGTCACAAGCCTTTAATCTGAGTATGTGTCTGTGATTCTGTGCACTTCAGGTATGAAAATGAAAGCCATCAGGATGGAAGCAAGTCCCCCGAATTTCCAGGACAAAGACGGGACCAGGTGATGGGGGATATGATCCAGCTTTGGGCTCTGAGTCTTTTTTGCAGGATGATATGAAAGCATTTGTCTGCACTGACACTGTTTTCTTACACAGGAGAACACTTTACCAGTTATAGTAGGAAAGTGTCACTAAGATATTAAAACAAGCTGAACTTAGATATATTAATAAAATTTAAGCTATCATTCCTCTTTTATTCAACATGGGAGTACTGAGTATTACACTTTGGGCCCCAAAGTCTCCTCAAGTGTCTCCCAATCTGATTTTGCAAACCTTTGGTTAAGACAACCCTGACACAGAACTCCGATTCCAGAGCCATGGCATCTTGTGGTTCATTTTGTGCCCCATTTATTCATCCATTTTTATTTTTCTGAGATAATCACATCAGAGTTGTGGGTGCCAGAGACGCTTTCCAGGTTTGAGGGACAGATGACCCATGACACTGAAAGAGTTAATGCCTTTTGTTTATCAGTGGCGAGAACACATTCCAAATGATCCGTCTTCCTAAAATGCAGTCTGGGAGATTTAGTAGGACTTAGAAGGTTCCAGGAAAATCTTGGGACTTCCTGTCCATCCTCCTTTTTACGAAGCTACTCAAACTAGTCTCGTCTGACCAGGTTGGAACGCCCTGGCTTGAGAGTCTTATCACAGGGACTCCTGAGGTCAGCCAGAGGCTCTGCGTTTGAAGATGCTCCTCCTTCCCGAGGGAAGTAACTAATGTCAACCTGCTCATCAGCTTGGGCTTCCCAGGTGGTAAAGAATCCGCCTGCTAGTGCAGGAGATGTGGGTTCGGTCCCTGGGTCGGGAATACCCCTGGAGGAGGTAATGGCAACCCATGCCAGTATTCTTTCCTGGAAAAATCCATGGACAGAGGAGCCTGGTGGGCTATAGTCCATGGGGTCGAAAAGAGTCAGATGCGACTGAGCAGCTAAACACTGACACAGCTTCTGAGGCATCCTGCCCACCACCGCCCCCTCCAACTTGCTCTTGTTATGCAGTCACTCAGTCCTGTCCACTCTTTGTGACTCCATGGACTGCAGCATGCCAGGCTTCCCTGTCCTCCACTATCTCTTGGAGTTTGTAAAACTTGTTACTCTAACTTGTGAGTAGGTATAAAGAAACCAATCAAAAAGCTGAACTAAGGGTTAGATAGAAGTTCCCAAGGGTCTGTGACCAGAGTGTTATCTGGGTTGTGATAACAGAAATATCGAAATTGAATACTTAGAACATGTCATCTGACTATGATCTTTATGACTGTTGGATATTATCGTGCAAAAAAATACGGGCTTATATTTTGTACAGATTTTTAAATTTTAATTCATTTTTATTGTTCAGAAACTGAGCCCTCACACAAGAAGTTTGAGAAGCAGTGCATTCAAAACCAAGAAATCGGAAATTGATTAAAGACATAAGTTAAAGTATTTGCCTTTGGGTATATTTTGTGATTTTCCCCCAGTGATTCAGAGGACATTATTTTTCTAACTTTGGGACAGTATTGGACTTCTATGTCTTGTATTCTTGTTATTCTGTAGTCGGTCTTCACCTGATAAAAAGCTGCCTGGGAAAGATCGTGAAGGCGGACAAGCAGGAAAGCTAGATCTGATCCCAGTGCTCTTAGGGTACAGAGCCTCTGGGTACACTGTTCACCTCTGCCTTAACTCCTGGGCTTTCAGATATACACCTCCACTATCTGCCAGCAAAGATCTCGCATGCTAAATTAATTCCACTTCACCCACGGATCCTGTAGCCAATTTTTGCCAAAACAGAGTGTGAAGTCAATGACTCTGTGCCTTTGGTAGGTTCCCAGACCCTGAGGGTAGGTGATGTTGACTCTTAGCTTAGATTCTTCTTTCACAGAAGTTCAATGGAGTTATAAAAAGTCACTGAGGTTTAATTTAAGCAATTTTAAGTTTTTCTTTCTTATTCTATGAGTATATTTAAAAAAAAAAATCATCTGAGAATGCTTGTGTTGTGAGCACCAGTGCCCGAAGGTCTGGGCTCATTTCCCAAAGTCTCTTCAAGTCCTAAAGAGCAGTAGGGTAGAGAAGGCCATCCACCGGAAGAGTATCTTAGTAAATACTGTTTAATGTCAGAATCTGAAAAGGCTTCTAAATCGATATTCGTATTTTGGCCACTCACAGGAAGCTTCGCGTCGGGTCTCAAGATCCAGCTTATCCTCCAACCCAGGTCAGTAGTTTTTTGTTTTTGTTTGTTTTCCTGAGATCCAGTAAGATCAGTTCTTCATGTAGATTTGTGTGAGGAAGGGACAGACATAGGCAGACACCCGAGTTGACCTTTTCCCCTAGTGATATTTGGGCTCCATGCTTGTTGGAGGGTCCACGTGGAGACAGATTGTCTGGCTTAGTTGTCCCCTTAATTCTGAGCAGATCGGTAGCACTGGATGCCTGATGCTGGCTATCATGCATTGAAGTGCTTTATTGATGTGGTTTGTATTACTGTCGCCATACATTTTGGATATTAAGAAAGTTTTAGGCCAAGTGAAAAGCTAGGTTTTTAAGACTTTTTGAAATAGTTTCAAAAATATGCATATTGCGCGTGTTAAAATCATTGAGAAAATCTCAAAATTCTTATTTTATAATTCATTGTCAAGAAGGGAAAGCTCAAGATTCCAGTGCCCATTCAGAAGTCACAGAAGAAGCCGTTTCGGGAAGGCCTGTGGCCCACGGGGTGGACGTCACGGCCGCACATGCTGTCTCAGGACACTGGGAAGACCCTGTTGCTGGGAAAACACCCAGGCGTGTCCGTTCCTCAGAACTTCCTGGAGATAACCGCAGAGGCGCAACGGATGCCACCACTGGGGACTTGAAAGAAGATCCCAGGGTAGCATCAGGGGCCTGTCGTGAAGACGCGAAGGCTCTTTCCTCCATACAGTGTCTTAAGAGCAGTGACCAAAGTGAGTCTCCCTTTAGGAAGCTTTACGAGTCAATGAAAGTGGAGTTAGATGTGAACCCAGGAAAAGGCGATGTTCTACAGAGTCACAGAAAATCAGGACCACAGCGTCACTGCACAACAGGCCGAGAAAGCGCTGATGGGCCACAGGGCAAGACGCTGGTCTCACCCAGATCCAGACGGAAGTCAGGCCAAAGCCCCCACATCAAGGCAGACCCCGGTTTGGGAGAGCCAGAAAGTAGCCAGACTGACGGAGAGGGGAGCGGGGACCCGGTTCAGACGCCCGAGGAGACCAGGGGTCCTGGCATCGCACGCACGGAGTTGGAGACAAGGAAAACCAGGACCCCCGCACGGTGTTCACAGCAAACCACGATGGCCCTGCGGTGTTCGCCGCACAGTCCCTCCCGGAGGCAGCGGAGTAAAGACCCGAGTGTCGGCGGTGGCTGTGTATCTCAGAGTCTAGGCCAAAGCGAAGGCTCCAGGGCAGATGATAAGATGTTCACTCCCCAGAAGTTCTTGCCTGGAGATCAAACACCCGTTAAAGTTGGGTGTTTTGGAAATACACCAGAAAAGCTTTTCTCCAGAAAGAGGAAGAGTATGCCTGCAAAAGTTGACTGTCTGACTGCAGAAACTGAGATTCCACATCCAACGATCTCAGCTCCACTGGTCCTTCAAGTTGAAAGGAAGATTCAGAGCGATTTTCTCAACAAGCCTGAGAAGCTGGGCCCGGCAGCTGGACAAGTGGGCCCTGGGTTATCCGGTCTCGGCACAGCTGAAGTCAGCAGCTTCGGTGATTCCACGAGTAAGTCTATTTAACTCTCCATTTATTTTCCCCCCGAAGTTTACACCTACCTTGTCTCTAGATGTGAATTAGTGGTCCCTTCCTTCATTAGCTAATGATTTGCTCTGTGAGGCGCTAAGGGACCGTGATAAGAGCCATATTTGTCATCTGCTCATAGATTTCTGTGAAAACCCTGATAACCCACCAACCAGAGGAGGTGCTGGCTACTAGGGAAGAGTTAGCAGGGGTCTAAGGAGACTGCAGTCAAATCCCTTATGATTATGCAGTGGAAGTGAGAAATAGATTTAAGGGACTAGATCTGATTGATAGAGTGCCTGATGAACTCTGGACGGAGGTTCGTGACATTGTACAGGAGACAGGGACCAAGACCATCCCCATGGAAAAGAAATGCAAAAAAGCAAAATGGCTGTCTGAGGAGGCCTTACAAATAGCTGTGAAAAGAAGAGAAGCGAAAAGCAAAGGAGGAAAGGAAAGATATAAGCATCTGAATGCAGAGTTCCAAAGAATAGCAAGGAGAGATAAGGAAGCCTTCCTCAGTGATCAATGCAAAGAAATAGAGGAAAACAATAGAATAGGAAAAACAAGAGATCTCTTCAAGAAAATTAGAGATTCCAAGGGAACATTTCATGCAAAGATGGGCTCGATAAAGGACAGAAATGGTATGGACCTAACAGAAGCAGAAGATATTAAGAAGAGGAGGTGGCAAGAATACACAGAAGAACTGTATAAAAAAAATCTTCACGACCAAGATAGTCATGATAACGTGATCACTGACCTAGAGCCAGACATCTTGGAATGTGAAGTCAAGTGGGCCTTAGAAAGCATCACTACGAACAAAGCTAGTGGAGGAGATGGAATTCCAGTTGAGCTATTTCAAATCTTGAAAGATGATGCCGTGAAAGTGCTGCACTCAATATGCCAGCAAATTTGGAAAACTCAGCAGTGGCCACAGGACTGGAAGAGGTCAGTCTTCATTCCAATCCCAAAGAAAGGCAATGCCAAAGAATGCTTAAACTACCGTACCATTGCACTCATCTCACATGCTAGTAAAGTCATGCTCAAAATTCTCCAAGCCAGGCTTCAGCAATATGTGAACCATGAACTCCCAGATGTTCAAGCAGGTTTTAGAAAAGGCAGAGGCACCAGAGATCAAATTGCCAACATCCGCTGGATCATGGAGAAAGCAAGAGAGTTCCAGAAAAACATTTATTTCTGCTTCATTGACTATGCCAAAGCCTTTGACTGTGTGGATCACAATAAACTGGAAAATTCTGAAAGAGATGGGAATACCAGACCACCTGACCTGCCTCTTGAGAAACCTATATGCAGGTCAGGAAGCAACAGTCAGAACTGTACATGGAACAACAGACTGGTTTCAAATAGGAAAAGGAGTACGTCAAGGCTGTATATTGTCACCTTGCTTATTTAACTTATATGCAGAGTACATCATGAGGAACGTTGGGCTGGAAGAAGCGCAAGCTGGAATCAAGATTGCCGGGAGAAATATCAATAACCTCAGATATGCAGATGACACCACACTTATGGCAGAAAGTGAAGAGGAACTCAAAAGCCTCTTGATGAAGTGAAAGAGGAGAGTGAAAAGGTTGGCTTGAAGTTCAACATTCAGAAAACAAAGATCATGGCATCTGGTCCCATCACTTCATGGGAAATAGATGGGAAAACAGTGGAAACAGTGTCAGACTTTATTTTTGGGGGCTCCAAAATCACTGCAGATGCTGATTGCAGCCATGAAATTAAAAGATGCTTACTCCTTGGAAGGAAAGTTATGACCAACCTTGATAGTATATTAAAAAGCAGAGACATTACTTTGCCAACCAAGGTCCGTCTAGTCAAGGCTATGGTTTTTCCCGTGGTCACGTATGGATGTGAGAGTTGGACTGTGAAGAAAGCTGATCGCCGAAGAATTGATGCTTTTGAACTGTGGTGTTGGAGAAGACTCTTGAGAGTCCCTTATACTGCAAGGAGATCCAACCAGTCCATTCTAAAGGAGATCAATCCTGGGTGTTCATTGGAGGGACTGATGCTAAAGCTGAAACTGCAATACTTTGGCCACCTCATGTGACAAGTTGACTCACTGGTAAAGACTCTGATGCTAGGAGGGATTGGGGCGGGAGGAGAAGGGGACGACAGAGAATGAGATGGCTGGATGGCATCACTGACTCTGTGGACATGAGTTTGAGTGTACTCCGGGAGTTGGTGATGGACAGGGAGGCCTGGAGTGCTGTCATTCATGGGGTCGCAGAGAGTCAGACACGACTGAGTGACTGAACTGAACTGAAGGAGATAGGGTGGCTCCAAAATATGTTTGATTCTTGGGAAAATAAGCTTGAGCATACTTGCTTTTCATAGTTCAGTTCTGAACTATAAGCTCTTATATCCTGTAAGTTGAGCCTTTAGAATAAGCAGTGGAAACCCCTTGGAGATCTTTTCACGTGGGGTGGTTCCTTGAACACCCTTGGACCACCTCCATTGGTTTACGTGTCCTTCAGACACTCGCTTCCCAGCCTTCGAGCTGGCAGCAGGTGGCCCGTGGGACAGAGGTCTTGTTCTCTTCCTTTTGCAGGTGGGGAAACCAGTCACCTGAGAGCACACCTCAGGTGGCAGAGCTGTGCCCTGTGGAGCAGGCGTGGCAGCCTGGGAGCCTCCCACAGTCCCTAGGGGACCCCCGGGCGCTCTGATGCTGTGCCCGGCTCACAGTCCTCAGGGGGACCCCTAGGTGCTCTGAGGCTGTGCCTGGCTGTTGGTTCTGCATCTGCAGGGAGCCCTTGGAGTGGGGTGTGTGGTTCTGAAATCAGACTCACATGCATGACTTAATGGTGTCCCTGTGAGTGTCACAAATAGGGCATGTTGCTTAGACAAAGGTTTGTGTTGATGAGCAGTTCACAAAGGTGTGTAGTTGGGCCTGTCTGTCCAGATCTCTGGGAGAAGCTTCCAGCCCCTGGTTCTACTCACATGCAGGTCTGGGTGAGGCCTGAGTGTGAGTCCCTTGGGAAAGCCTACTCAGGCCACTGCTGGAGCTCATCGCTGGCATCCCCCGATCCACAGTGGGAACCATTGACCAGCCACGCCCTTCATTAGGCTCCGTCCGCACAGGGCTTGTCCCCGTGTAAACAGAGTCCTTGCACCGTCATGTTGGGCCTTGGCATTTCATGGTTTGTCGTAGATCTCTTGTTAGCTTTGTCAGCATCGGGAGAGGATGAAGGTGATGAGGTGCCTGGCCTTGGTGAACTCACAGTAGGCTTGTCTTTCATGGTTAGTGGAAGCAGGTCGCACCTGGGGCGCGGTTTTCTTCGCACTCTGACGTCTGTGCCCATTCCTCTAGATAAGATGGAGGGCGAGGCTGTGAAAAGGAGGCGGGTCTCCTTTGGAGGTCGCCTGAGACCCGAGTTATTCGACGAAAACTTACCTCCCAACACACCTCTCAAAAGAGGAGAGACGCCAAAGCAAAGACGGTCACTCGCTGCCCGCATGCCCACCGTCCTGAAGAAAATCATCAAGGTGAGGTTCCCTGCGGGTCTCCCCTGGGGTCTGATGATGGTGTACATCCTTGGTCCACACTCTTTCCAAGGGCTTCCCTGGTGGCTCAGTTGGTAAAGAATCTGCCTGCAGTGTAGGAGACCCGGATTCGATCCCTGGGTCAGGAAGATCCCCTGGAGAAGGGACTGGTAACTCACTCCACCATTCTTGCCTGGGAAATCCCACAGACAGAGGAGCCTGGTGGGTTATAGTCCATGAGGTTGCAAAGAGTTGGACATGACTGCAGTGACGAACACTTTTTTTCTTCACTCTTTCCAAACCCCTCACACTAGTAGAATGACAGTGAAGACCTTCTTTCTAATAAAAAAGTAAAAAGCATCACCATTTCTGTGAGAACGCATTCCCTGGGGTGTTGGCAAATGGACCCCTGAGTTCTGAACCACAACCCAAGGGTGGCTGAGCTCAGGTTGGTCCTCAGGACTTCCCTTCTCTGCCGACCACACTTCTGGGCCAGGTGGTCACGCTCGGGTTATAGTTTATACCATTTGGAAAGACAGAGCTGTAGGATTTTGGTTTTTTCCCTTTTAGAATGACAAGGTGAAAGACAGCTTGGATGGCACACACACCATGGTTCTGACCGTCAGCTCTTTAGAAGTTTTCATCACTGACCCTTTAGGGGTGTGATCTTACATCTCTAGAGAGGTGTGCCCCCCAGCTCCTCTTCTTCAGAGGAGCTGGGCAGTCTTTAATTTCATTTCAGTTAATTTTCTTTTCCTGCTGGTATAAGAGCATGAGGTATGTCTCCTTCCTATCTCTTTTGTATGAGCCCTGGATATTGGCCGAACCCAACCTTCTGATGGGTTCAGAACCCACACTGACCTGAGGTTTTTAGACTCCCACGGAGGGTGTTTCCTTGGATATAGATCAGAGCCCACTCATCAGGAAGTTCCTTCCACCTTTCCACTGGAAATGCCTCAGCTAAGACTTAGTCAGTGCTTGCTTTCCCCCTTCTTTTTAAATGAGAGACATAGCCTCCTATCTCCACTGTACGCTTGACAGACACTGGCTGGAGCAGTTGGTGCTTCGAGATTTACACAACTAAAGTTCCTGAGTGGGTAGGGTTTTCACATTCACTCATTACACAGATGTTATATTTGGGACAAGTTTTCTCACACATTCCTGTCTTGCCAGGAGCAGCCCCAGCCATCAGGGAAAGAAGATTCTTCGGAAGTCCGTCTGAAAGTGACCTCACCGGATGCCTTCATGAGCTCCCCGACTCCTCATGCGGTCCACGCTTCTGCAGCCACACCTGACCAATGCCGCCGGCTGTCCAGGGCGTCTTGCGTGCCTGGGGTCGGCAGGTCCCCGTGTCAGACAGATGTCCCCAGGAGAGGAGGGAGACGGAGCGGCGGCCTCCCTTCCCAGAGAGCGTCCCTGGAGCGGAGCCAGCACGGGATCCTCCAGACGATTTTCTCCAGGAGAAGGAGCGGTGCCTCGGAGGCCAATTTGATCGGTGAGTGCCTGGTGTCTGCAGGTGGGGTTCGAGGTGGACTTTACCGCGGGTGCCAGTTTGGGAACGTCTCCGCATCTATTTCCTGTGACAGTGGCAAGATCATGGGCAGATGTGGTGAAACTCGGCGCCAAGCAGGCCCAGAGTAAAGCTGCAAAACGTGGCCCTCCCAGGCAGCTGGGCAGACGGCAGAGAAGAGCCAACACCCCGAAGGTGCGTGTTTCGACGTGGCGTGTGCTCTTGATGCATCAGGGGGCCATGAAGGGTGGCTTTCAGCCTTTGACGTGCTGTCGATCTCCCGATCGTTTTCCAGAAGCCTCCAAGCACCGTTCACAGTCAGTTCAGCACTGGCCACGCGAACTCTCCCTGCACCATTGTCATAGGGAAAGCTCAGCTCGAGAAAGTGACCGGGCCGGCTCGGCCCTACAGGGTGATAAACAACTTCGTGGTCAGCAAACCAAGGGACTTCAGTGAAGATCTTTCAGGTAAAAGCATAGCCCTGGCTCTTATAAACCAGGGCCCTGTCCTCCTCCTGCTGGGGTCCCACGTGGGTGGGCGTCTTGTTTGTTCATCTGCCGTGCCTGGGACAGGAAGATAAATAATCCAGACAACTCGGGGGCCGGGGACGGGGTGCAGCCGGTGTTCAAGGAAGAGTGAGCTGGATTGGAGAACAAGGACCGGTCCCCAACGATTTGGGGTCACATGTCCTGCGGGAAGCAGATGGGAAGTGCATGCGTGTTTTCCCTTTGGATTGGAGAGTAGTGGGCTCACAGTGCTATGTAAGTTTCAGGTGTGCACCTCAGAGATTCAAATATATGTGTATATAATTCTTTAGAAAATGCTTCTTTAGCTGTTTTACTCGTTTGGCTGAGTCAGTTCTTCTTTGTGGCACGCAGGCTTCTCTCTAGTCACGGTGACCCAGGCTCAGTAGAGACACGTGGGCTTAGTTGCCCCTCTGACATATGGGATCTTAGTTCCTTGACCAGGGATCAAACCCATGTCCGCTACATTGGAAGGCGAATTCTTAACCACTGGACCACCAGGTGATGGCTATATTCTTTTAAAAAATTCTCTTCCATTATGGGTTACTGCAAGATATGGAGTATAGCTCCGTCTGCCATTCAGTAGATCCTTGGTGGTTACCTAAGTAAATGCACATCGTTACCTGGGAGAGCAGCACAGGTGCAGGAACACTGGCAGCCGCTTTGTGGTTGGAGAGGAAAGCAGGCTTTCTTGTATAATTGCCCTTTCTTTGCATTTCTTCCAGTAGGTTACCCCAGAGTTGGAGTGTTTGATTTAAGTGATAACTTGCTCCTTGAAGACTTCCTCCCCTTGTTTTGTGGAACAGAGGCCTGTGGAAGGGCTTCCTTGAACCTTTCGTAGTTGAGCCAGTATTGCCATTTTTAAAGTGTGATGTGGCCTGCTTGCTCTTGGACTGGATTAGGGCCATGGCAGGGCCCTGGCTTTGAGGCTGTATGCCATCAGTGGAGTTTGCCAGTGGTTTCCATTCCGAGCTCCCACTTCTGGTGGGAGGTGACACTTGAATCCATTAGGTGGCATCCCGTTTTTATCTCCTGGCAGATTTTCAGATGGGAAAATTACCGTACCGCTTATATAACGATGCAAGATGCCCTCTAATTAAAGTCACATCTGGAGCAACACATTTAGTTTTTTAAAAGCAAACTACAAAAATGTAGAACAGTGGTAACCAGCATTCTGACAGGATGCTCCCTGAGGGGAAAAGAAACTTGGAGCTCAGGCTTCCCGGGTGGCTCAGTGGATAAGAATCCGCCTGCCAACGCAGGAGACACGGGTTCGAGCCCTGGTCTGGGAAGATCCCACGTGCTGTGCAGCAGCTAAGTGCATGCTCCTCAAGTACTGAGCCTGTGCTCCGAGCCTGTGTTCTGCAGCAGGAGAAGCCACCGCCATGAGAAGCCTGCGGACCGTAACTTGAGAGCAGCCCCTAGTTGCTACAACCAGAGAAAAGCCCACTCAGCAGTGAAGACCCAGCACCGCCAAACATAAATAAATAAAAATTAAAAAAAAAAAAAATTTGAGCTTATACCACCCAACATGCAGCTCCGTGTGCATCTGTGTATCGCTGTAAATTGTGTGCACCGAGAGTGTATTAAGGTGTATGTCATGAAACAAGAGAAGTTTAAATAGTCAGCACGTGGGGTGTGGATGTTCTCGGCTTTCCTTCTAAACATTTTGTAGACATGCAAACAGTCACCCTCAGCGTGAGTACTTTTATGACAAAACATTAGCACGTGATGAAGCCTAAATATCCTGGATATTTTCGGTGAGGCCTGAGCAGTAGTGGATGGATGGGGTTTTAAGGGGCTTGGCTGGCTTGGGCACCTTCAGAACGGGCTCCCAAACACACTTTGCAGACGCTGCCAGCCTGAGGGCATCTTTCTGATCCATTGTTGTCAGAATGAGAACAATAAGGAGAATCCGGGATAACGAATGTTTGAAAAACTTTAATCTTCCCTTTGGAGAACTGTGTTGTTTTGTTTTTCCCTTGAGATTTTTGTGAGTACTGTCTTTTGGTGTTAAGATGAAAAGAAGGTGATATTATTACTTGAGAGTACTAAAAATGGGCAGTCCTATGTCACTTTTAAAATCTGGAGACATTTTGTTTGTACATGAACTCCAGAACTGCATCCCTGAGGACTTTCTCAAGGAGCTTGAGGACCCTAGGTTTCGGCAGGCGTGGTAGGGAACCCCTCGGGGCAATCTCTGCCCTCTCTGCAGCGCTCACATCTGGAGAACACTCTAAAAGGCTGCGGATGTCGACCTCCTTCATTAGATCTTCTTTCCAAGAAGAAGGGCAGAGGAGATGTGATAAATGATCTAACTCCCCAGTGCCCACTTCTAAAAATGGGTTCACAACCAACGCATCACACTCTCCTGAGACTGTATCCCAGGAATTCTAGGGGCTGATCTGTTACTCGCCTTCTGCCATCCCCTCTTGTGCTTGAGGACCTGCTTGTTTGCAGGTCTGGGCAGTCTACTAACTGCTTTTCCACTGTTGTGTAACAGGGCTGCCTGAAATGTTCAAGACACCAGTGAAAGAGAAGCCGCAAAGGGTGAGCCTGTGTCCCCCTACTTTTCCAAATTCAGAGGATTTGCTTGGAAAAGAGCTTCCAGGACCTGATTCAGGAGAAAAACCTCTGCTGTGCACTTTGGAGAATTTTGGTTGGTTTCCTTTTTTTTTTTTTAACCCCAGCACTTTGATCTTTTCAGTCAGAACTGTAGACAGTCTTCTTTTTTTACAACAGCTATGGTATTATCTCTCTACGACAGATACTCCTGACAAAGTATGCTGTCCAGCTTCTTTGTCCCATTGTGTATAGGGGGAGTTTCTATCAGCAGTTGAACCAGCACTGGCTTTCAGAGACTTGCATAAAAAGGCAAACCCGTTTACTAACTATAAGCTCCCTGTGTGCACGTGGCCTTCTTCATCTTACATAAGTGAAGAGGTTGACAAGCAGCCAAGTGTAATCATCTCTCATCATGTGTGTGTGTGTGCTGGGTCGCTTGTGCGTCTGACTCTTTGCGACCCCATGGACTGTATGTAGCCCACCAGACTCCTCTGGCCATGGGATTCTCCAGGCAAGAATACTGGAGTAGGTTGCCATTTCCTTCTCCAGGGAATCTTCCTGACCTGGGGATTGAACCTGCGTCTCCTGCATCGCAGGCAGATTGTTTACCAACTTAGCTACAAGGGAAGCTCTCACACTTGTGTGTGAACTGCTCAGATGTGAAAGTGCTGTCAGCAGAGAGAAAGACAGCAGGCGTTGCCTGCGCAGGTGCCGAGGCTTCTCTGGGGTGGCGCCTGCCGCAGGATGCGTGTGAAATGGACACACGATGTCTGTCTTCTCCGCGTTCACACTGATCACCATGTGCCTGTCGTAGAGAGGATAGCATGCTATGCTTGAGCTGCTTCCTGTCACTGAAAGATAGATGTTTCCTGTGTAACACAGACCCTAATCCCCGTGATTGCATTGGTGGTCCAGCAGATTCAACAGCTGTTTCTCTTGTTTGATGAGAAAAACGTCTGTGTCACTGGGACGTGGGTGGCAGCCTTCAGAGGACCCATCTTTCTTTTTTAAGATTTTTTTTCCTTTCCTTAATGTGGACTATTTTTCAAGTCTATTGAATTCATTGCAGCACTGCTTCAGTATTATATTTTCGTTTATTTTAGCCAAGAGGTATGTGGGATTTTTGCTTCCCAACCAGGGATCGAATGCGTACCTCTTGCATTGGAAGGTGAAGGTTTAACCACTGGACCACCAGGGAAGTCCCAGGGAACCCCTGCTAAGGAATTATTTTTCTTTTACCTAATTCCTGTAGCTCCTTACCACCACCTATGATGACCTCGCTCTACAGCATCCGTAACATTATTCATACATGGATGTGGTTCACACCAGACAGATTTATCTCTGTCTGATAGACAGCCTCTTATCCTGGGGTGGATGGGAGCCAATACTAGCTTTTAAGGAATATTTTATGAGAATCAGATAGCAAATTGGCACAACACAGGGAACAGAATCATTTGTGTTTTAATATTTTATAGGCGAGAATGTGTTTCCTAGGACTCAGGATACAGTGGAAAGGCCATCTGATCAAAGTTCTGCAAGCCCTGCCTTGAGACGCCCCAGTATTAAAATGAGTGAAGATACTGTGAAAACACCGAATAAAACCAGAGCTGCTGAGATGAAAACGCCAGTGTCCACGGCAGCAACTCCAAAGGCAACATCAAGTGCAAACAGGTCTAGAAGGTCTGCGGAGCTCAGTGGTGTGCAGACGCTGGGTACAGGGCCAGAGAACCAAGACGCAAAACCCGACTCCGTCGAGGACATCTTGGGAAGACGTCTGAGGAAAACACCACAACCAGAGCCGAAGCTGGAGAGAGACACAAAGAAAAGTGAAAAGTCTTTTGAACAATGTAAGCAAAACATCGAATCAAAAGAAAATTCTGAAAAGACGACAGCTGTGAGGAGATCAAGAAGAGCCTCAGAGCTGAAGTGTGAACCAGCGGTGGACCTGACCACCCTCCCGAGGTTGCAGGGCACAGAGCCCAAGGAGAAGCAGGTGGACATCCTGAGTCTCCTACAGACCCCAGTTCATGCCAAGGACGTGACGGATGCAGAGAACAAAGCCACAAAGATGAGCTGTCAGTCTCCCAAGCCAGGAGCAGTCAGCACCCCCACCAGGATGAGCACACAGCTCAAGACACCTTCCCAGAAAGTGGATGGAGGAGGTTTCTCGGACCTTAGGAAGCTCTCGGAAACACTGGGGAAGGCCACGCCCACTCAAAGAGAACCAAGAGATGCTAAAAGCATCCAGTTGTTTAAGGAAACTCCAGAGCAGAAGCTGGACCCTGCAGAGAATTCTTCTGGAAGTAAGAGGCGACCAAGGACACCCAGGGGAAAGGCCCCACCCCTGGAAGACCTGGCTGGCTTCAGAGAGCTCTTCCAAACCCCACATCAAGCCAAGGGACCAATGACTGATGCCAAAAGCACCAAAACACCCTGTAAATCTCCACAACCAGAGCCAGTCAACACACCAAGTAGAAGGGGAGGTCTCAGGACACCTTCCCAGAAAGTGAATGTGCCGGAAGGCCTCTCAGCTCTCAGGAAACCTCAGCAAACACCAGGAGAAATCACACGGTCACCCAAAGAAACAGAGGCTGGTGACAGGGGCATTGCGGTGTCTCAGGAAGCTCCAGAAGAGATGCTGGACCTTGCAGAAAAGGTACCTTCAGCCAAGAGGCGACCAAGGACACCCAAGGGAAAGGCCCAGCCCCTGGAATACCTGACTGGCTTCAAGGAGCTCTTCCAAACCCCAGATCAAGCCAGGGAACCAATGACAGATGCCAAAACCACCAAAACACCCTATAAATCACCAGCAGAAATAGTCAACACGCCAAGTAGAAGGGGACGTCTCGGGACACCTTCCCAGAACATGGACATAGAGGAGGAGCTCTCAGCTCTCAGGAAACCTCAGCAAACACCAAGGGGAACCGGGCACTCAGACAGAGAACCAGCAGATGGTGATGAAGACAGCAAAGTGTCCAAAGAAATGCCAAGGCAGAAAATGGTCCCTGCAGATTATGTGACTGGAATCAAGAGGCAGTCAGGGACACCTGAAGAAGATGTCCAATCTCTCGAAGACCTGACTGGCTTCAGAGAGCTCTTCCAGACCCCAACCCACACCAAGCTGCCAAGGGCTATTGTCAAAACTCCCAAAATGCTTGGCCAGTCTCCACAACTGAAACCAGTCAACATAACACCAACTAGAAGGGGATGTCTCAGAACACCTTCCCAGAAAATGGACGTGCAAGAAGACCTCTCAGCTCTGAGGAAACCTCAGCAAACACCAGGGGAAACCACACAGTCACCCAAAGAACCAGAGGCTGGTGACAGAAGCATTGCGGTGTCTCAGGAAGCTCCAGAAGAGAAGCTAGACCTTGAAGAAAAGGTACCTGCAACCAGGAGGAGGTCAAGGACACCCAAGGGAAAGGCCCAGCCCCTGGAAGACCTGACTGGCTTTAAGGAGCTCTTCCAAATTCCACATCAAGCCAAGGAAACAATGACAGATGACAAACCCACCACAATATCCTGTAAATCTCCACCAGCAGAACCAGTCAACACGCCAGCAAGTAAGAAGAGAAGACTCAAGTCACCTCCCCGGAAAGTGGGCATAGTGGAGGAGCTCCCAGTGCTCAGGTGGCCCGCACAGGCTCCAGGGGGAACCAGGCACTCAGAAGGAGAAGCAGCAGGTGATGGTGTAGACATCAAAGCATTCACGGAAACGCCAAGCCAGAAACTGGACCCTGCAGAAAATGTGACTGGAATTAAGAGGCAGCTAAGAACACCCAAGGAAAAGGTCCAGTCTCTAGAGGACCTGACTGGCTTCAGAGAGCTCTTTCAGACCCCAGATCACACCAAGGAGCCAAGAACTGTTCTCAAAACACCCCAAATGCCCTGCACATCTCCCCAATCAGAGTTAACTGTCACACCAACCAATAGAAAGAGACAGTCCAGGATACTTCTTGGGAAGGTGGATACAGAGAAAGAACTGTCAGTGCTCAGGAGACCCACACAAGCATCAGGGCAAACCATGCATACGTGGTGCAGAGAATCAGGTGATGATGATAAAAGCACTGAATTGTTTAAGGAAACTCCAGAGCAGAAACGGAGCCTTACAGAGAGTTCTGCTGGAAGTAAGAGGCAGCCAAGGACACCCAAGGGAAAGGCCCAGCCCCTGGAAGACCTGGCTGGCTTCAAGGAGCTCTTCCAAACCCCAGATCAAGCCAGGGAACCAATGACAGATGCCAAAACCACCAAAACACCCTATAAATCACCAGCAGAAACAGTCAATACGCTGACCAGTAAGAAGAGACGACTCAAGTCACCTCCCCGGAAAGTGGGCACAGCGGAGGAGCTCTCAGTGCTCAGGAGGCCCGCACAGGCTCCAGGGGGAACCAGGCACTCAGAAGGAGAAGCAGCAGGTGATGGTGAAGACATCAAAGCATTCACGGAAACGCCAAGGCAGAAACTGGACCCTGCAGAAAATGTGACTGGAATTAAGAGGCAGCTAAGAACACCCAAGGAAAAGGTCCAGTCTCTGGAAGAACTGACTGGCTTCAGAGAGCTCTTTCAGACCCCAGATCACACCACGGAGCCAAGGGCTGTTCTCAAAACACCCAAGATGCTCTGTCAGCCTCCACTACTGGAACCAGTCAACATGACACCAGGTAGAAGGGGACGTCTCAGGACACCTTCCCAAAAAGTGGACATGCAGGAAGACCGTTCAGCTCTCAGGAAGCCTACACATACACCAGGGATGACCACACACTCGCCCAAAGAACCAGAGGGTGGTGACAGGAGCCCTGCCGTGACTTGGGAAACTCCAGAAGAGAAACCGGACCCTGCAGGAAATTTAACTGCAAGCAAGAGGCGGCCAAGGACACCCCAGGAAAAGGCCCCACTCTTGGAAGACCTGGATGGATTCAAAGAGCTCTTCCAAACCCCAAATGATGCAAATGGAGCAATGACTGATGACAAGCCCACCACGATGCCCTGTAAATCTCCACCAGCAGAACCAGTCAACACGCCAGCAAGTAAGAAGAGACGACTCAAGTCACCTCCCCGGAAAGTGGGCACAGCGGAGGAGCTCTCAGTGCTCAGGAGGCCCGCACAGGCTCCAGGGGGAACCAGACACTCAGGAGAAGCAGCAGGTGATGGTGAAGGAAAAGCATTTAAGGAAACTCCAAAGCAGAACCTGGACTCAGCAGAAAGTTTAACTGGAAGCAAGAGGCAGCCAAGAGCATCACTTAAGGAAAAGGCCCAGCCCCTGGAAGACCTGACTGGCTTTAAAGAGCTCTTCCAAACCCCATGTCAATCCAAGGAACCAGTGACTGATAACAGTATCCCTAAAATGCTCTGCCAGTCTCCACAACCAGAACCAGTCACCATAACACCAGGTAGAAGGGGACATCTCACGACACCTTCCCAGACAGTGGACAGGCAGGAAGACTGCTCAGCTCTCAGGAAGCCTCAGCAAACACCGGGGGAAACCAAGTACTCACCCAGAGAACCAGAAGGTGGTGACAGAGGCACTGCAGTGTCTCAGGAAGCTCCAGAAGAGAAACCGGACTCTGCAGAAAATGTAACTTCACACAAGAGGCGGCCAAGGATACCTAAGGAGAAAGCCCAGCCCCTGGAAGACCTGAGTGGCTTCGAAGAGCTCTTCCAAACCCCAGATCATGCAAAGCAACCCATAATGATCGATGACCAGCCCCCCACCATACCCTTTAAATCACCAGCAGAACCAGTTACCAGGAGAACAGGTAGAAAGAAACAGCTCAGGTCATCGCCAGAGAAAGTGGGTGTAGAAGACCCCTCAGCACTCAGGAGACCCTCCCAGAATCTGGGGGAAGCCACATGCATGCAGAGAGAAGCTATAAAGGATGAAAAAGACATCAAAGTGTGTAAGAAAACTTCAAGACAGAAATTGGTCTCAGCAGAAAATGTAACTGGCGTCAAGAGTCGGCTAAGAAACGTTAAAGAAAAGGCCCAACCCACAGAAGACCCAGCCAGGGTCAAAGAGCCCTTCCAAAAGCCCGACCAGACCGAGGAACCAGCGAATGATGTAAATATCACTCCAGAGTCCTGCCAGTCTCCACCAGCACAACCAGTCATCAGGAGAACGACCAGACAGAGACGGCTCAGATCACCACCCGGAAAAGAGGCTGTGGAAGAGCCCTCAGCATCCACAGGGCCCACACAGACAACAGGGGATACACACGCAGAGCCTGTAGGCAAAGGAAAAGACAGCAAGGCATTGAAGGAAACTTCAGGGCAGAAACTCAGTCCTGCAGAGAATGTAACAGGCATCAGGAGTCGGCTAAGAACACTTAGGAAAAAGACCCAACCCCTGGAAGATTCAGCCAGTGTCAAAGAGCTCTTCCAAAAGCCAGATCAGGCCAAAGAAGCAGATGGTGATGTTACAATAGCCCTAGGGCCCCGCCCATCCCCACCAGCAGAACTGGCCACCAGGCCAACAAGCAGAAGGAGGCGGCCCAAGTCATCACCAGAGAGAGTGGACAAAGAGCCCACACCGATACCAGGGGAGAGCACACAGGGCCAGCCTGCGCGTGATGTAAAAGATGGCAGAGTGCTGAAGGGAAACCCAAAGCAGAAACTCAGTCCTGCAGAAAATGTAACTGGAGTCCGGAGTCGGCTAAGAACACTGAGGGAAAAGACCCAACCCCTGGAAGACCCCGCCAGTGTCAAAGAGCTCTTCCAACACCCAGATCAGGTCAAAGAACCAGAGGGTGATTTTATACCCATTCCGATGCCCCGCCAGTCTCCACCCGCAAAACCCGTCAGCAGACCAACTAGCAGAAAGAGGCGGCTTAAGGCGTCGCCAGAGAAAGTGGATGTAGAAAGGCCCTTGGCATGCAGAAAGCCCACATGGACACCAGGGGAAACCGCACACAGTGAGCCTGTACGTGATGAAAAAGACAACAGAGTGCTGAAGGAAAATTCAAAGCAGAAACTTAATCCAGCAGAAAATGTAATTGGGGTCAGGAGCCGGCTAAGAAAACTGAAGGAAAAGACCCAACCCCTCGAAGACCCCACCGGTGTCAAAGAGCTCTTCCAAAAGCGAGATGGAGCCAAGGAACCAGTGAGTGATGTTACCACGGCTCCAGCGCCCCGCCACTCTCCACCAGCACAACCAGTCACCAGGAGAACAGGCAGACAGAAACAGCTCCGGTCACCACCAGGAAAAGTGGCTGCAGACGAGCCCTCAACGCTCCGCAGGCCCACACAGACTCCAGGGGAAGCCGCGCTCACAGAACCTGTGGGCAAAGAGAACAAGATCAAGACGGCCAAAGAGACGTCGAGGAGGAGCCTGGACTCAGCAGAAAACGTCACTGGCATCAGGAGTCGGCGAAAAGCATTTCAGGAGAAGACTGTGGAGGACCCGGCCGGTTCCCAGGAGCCCTTCCAAAAGCCGGATCAGGCCAAGGAACTGGAAAGCAACGCTGCTGCCATGGAGAGAGCCCCAAAGCAAACAGTAGACAGAAGACCTGTAGAAGCATCCCGAAGAGTCCTCAGGGCCCCTAAAGTAAGATTCACAGAAGACCTTGTGAGCAGCAGAGAGCCTGCAAAACACCCAGGTGAAAGCTGTGTTTCCCCGTCCCCCGAGAGGGAGCAGGGAGAAGACAGAAGAGTCACAGGCAGGAAGAGACTGCGCCCCGTGACAGCTGCCCGGGACCCCGAGGACGAGAGGCCACTCCAGAAGAAGCAGAGGACAGCCCCCGGGGAGACACGGGAGCCCCCCGAACCTTCAGGAGTGAAGAAGAGAAGCCTGCGGACTTTGACACAAAGGACTGAACCTGCGGGAAACCTGCCCGACGATGACCCGACTAAAGCTACGGATCCACAAGAAGTCACCCAGGCTCCGAATAAGGTGATGGGAGGGGTGATGTGATTGTGCCCTGCAGGCGTTCCAGGTGGCGATAGTCGTAAAGAACCCACCCGCCAGTGCAGGAGGTGTAAGAGATGCGATTTGATCCCTGGGTTGGAAAGATCCCCTGGAGGAGGGAATGGCAGCCCACTCCAGTCTTCTTGCCTGGGAAATCCCACGGACAAAGGAGCTTGGCAGGCTACAGTCCATGGGTCGCAAAGAGTCAAACACGATTGAACAACTTGGCACAGCACGGCAACTTGGGTGGATGCTTTCCATTCTGGCATAAATTTGCTATCAACTGTATGTAACCCCAATATAAGCGTGGGTCCCCTTTCCCTCGGGGTCCACAGTCAACACAGTGAGTAGCTGCAGACCATTGGAAAGCATCCCCTTCGAATTTATAGAGCTGTTTACTTGCTCAGTCGTGTCCAATTCTGCAACCCCATGGACTACAGCTCTCCAGGTTCCTGTGTCCATGGGATTCTCCAGGCAAGAATACTGGAGTAGGTTGCTGTTTCACTCTTCCAGGGGATCTTCCTATGTTAGTCTTCAAAGATACGGAGCTTTGTGCCGAGAAGAAGTGGGCAACTCAGTCCTGCCTTGTTCTAGACACTGAGACCCGGAGTGCTGAGTACAAGTAGTATCTACATCAGTACTTAAACAATTAGAACAATTTTCCCAGGGTATGTGTGTCCTGGGAAGACCATAACTGTCAGGGTTGTTAGTGTTGTCGCTTAGTTGTGTCTGACTTTTTGCTACCCCGTGAACTATAGCCTGCCAGGCTCTTCTGTCCATGGAATTCTCCAGGCAGAATACTGGAGTGGGTTGCCATTCCCTTCTCCAGGGGATCCTCCCGACCCAGGGATTGAACCCAGGTCCCCTGCATGGCAGGCAGATTCTTTACCATCTAAGCCAGTAGGGAAGCTATAAGTGTTGTCAGAGACGTTTGTAAATTGGATTCCAGAAATTGAAATTTTCCTGTCCTGCTCTAGCAATGACTTAAAGGATGAGGAATTCATTTGCTGTCTGAATAATGGGGTATTTTCCTGGAATACCCTTTTAACACTTGTTAAAATTACACTGACATATGTGACAAACTGTGGTTGGAGTTCATACTGAATTCCTTACTTTGGGTTTTTTGGTGGAAATGGTGATTTCTCTGTAGGAGCAAACTGACAGGTACACCCCTGACTTGCTTAGACTTACTTGCATGTTAGGATATGAATCAATGGACAGTGTAATCGATTCCCCTTTGAGTTCACTTTCAAATGATGTTCTCCATGTTGAGATTTGTAATTTGTATTCCTCATTCTTGACATTTTGTGGATGTCTTTTTGAATTTTTTTAGGGAGTGTCCCTGCGTTCCAGGCGTCCTGCTAAAACTTCTATAGAGGAGCAAAGACCTGAGGTTCTTATAGCAGCAGAAAAGGTGAAAATAAAGAGAAGTGAAAAGAAGCCCGTGCAGCCCTCCCAGGAGAGCCCTGAAGATGGAACCAAGAAGCCTGCCTCTGGGGGCAAAGTTGAAGAGAGGAGGACACGCTCGAGACCTAGGAGGCAGAACCAGACGCCTTTGCCTGAGGCTACAGAGGAGAAGGCGAGGGAGGGCAGGGTGGCAAAGAAGCAGGAAGAGAAAGAAGGGACAGGCCAAACAGACCCCGAGGGTTCGAGACCCAGAAAGGTTAGCGTCCGCCCTCCAGGAAACCCTTCGGAGAGTGCATCCGACCAGAGAGCGACCCGGAGTGCCAGGAGATGTACCCACAGTCTTCAAAAGGCTAGTGATCTCTTTTTTTAAGCACAGAGACTATCTCAGTAGAGTTTTTACTCCATGTTGCAAAAGCAGACACAGCACATGGAATAATACGCTGCCATCTCCCAGTTTAAAGACCAGCATGAGAAGCAGGAATCTAAACCATATTCTGTGGCTCAAGATTCAGGTGGATGTGGCTTGGGGCTTCCGCTTTGAATAGTAAATTCACATGATGAAGTCTTCTTTCAGGGGGTTTATCCCGTTAGTACTTTCTGAGTGCTCACTGCACACCCTGTACTGGGATTCCAGGTACTGCCTTCAGTGTGTGTTTAGAGACGGAACAAAACTTCCAGAAAGGGGACGCTTGATTTCAAGGTGTGCCCTCGGAAAGCTGGGACACAGAGCGGGTGGGATGTCTGTCTACACCAGTCCTGTGAACAGTTCCCATTCAGGAGGCAGCCTGGTGTGCTTTCTCCCTTCCCAAACACGCAGCCCAAGTGTGGTCTCTGCTCACACTCAGACCACACTGAGTGATGTCCCCTTCGGACACACCAGTTGTTTAGAAGCTCCAAAAGGCTTCAGCCTGATTACAGATTTGAATTCACTTTTTCTGAGTGCTATTTATAAAAATTAGTGAAAAACGTACGTGGAAATTGTTCTTTTCTTTTTTATGATGTATTTATAACTTAAAAATAGCTTACCAACCTCTCAAGAGTCAATATTTAACTTTAGAGATTTACATGGTAAAAAGAGTTTAAGGCAGCTTTTACAGTCTCTATTTTAAAGCTCATTTCCAATCTCAAGACTAGTTTTCTGGAACTAAAGGCCTGCATCACACCCTGTAAGGATTTGGGATTTTGCAGAGTAGAGTTGGTTACACAAACTGTTCTTTCAAATGACTTAAGAGATATTTTTCTTCCCAAACAGGAAAGTGACAATGTGTGTGTCAAGAAAATAAGAACCAGAAGTCATCGAGACCCTGAAGATATATAGCTAAGAAGTTTAAAAGGAGGGGGGAAAGGTTATGAATTGAGTGATAAATTGTAGTACAATATTTGCCATAAGTTTTAAAGTGAATTCTGTAAATAATGCTGTTGGGGGTGGGGTGGGGTGGGGTGGGGTGGGGGTTTAAGGGAAGAAGGCTTAGAATTTTCTAACTCAAGAGTTTATTCAAAAGCCCCCACATGGAGATTATGAAGGAGATGGCTGAGCCTCCTAAACTAGTAAATTTTAAACTTGAGTAGGGGGGTCGGGTGGGTGGAGGAGTTCGCCAAGATGTGGCCTTCATCTGGGCGAAATGAAGCCCTGAGGTTTGGGGCTGCGGCGGTGTCGCCGCGCTGCTGTAAATGCTTCTGTGTGTGTCTGTCCTCCGTATGCGCGCGTCCTCCATGCTACTGTGAAAGGCAGGGGCTTCTCCAGCAGCCGGCAGGGACGCAGGAACGAATGGGCAGAGGATGGGGAAAATGAAAGAGCGTGTCCGCCTCCGGCCGGGGGAGGCCGCGGGTCCAGGCCCTCGGGCAGCCGGTCATCCGCACGGGCCGGGCCTCTGCTTGCTGCCCTGGCCTCGGAGCTCGAGTCGCGCGATTCGAGGCTGGTCTGTGCCGCCGCCGCAGGGTGGGGTGGTGCTTTGTTGAAGGCCCGCCAGCTTGCCGTTTTCACGGGAAGCGTCTCCGTCTGAGCCAGGGCTGCCGCTGTCATCCGAGCGAGGGCGGCTGGCCGCGCCCCGGACTCCGCGCCGTGAGCCCCTGTGCGCGCCCTCTGCTCCCGCCTGTGCTGCTCTGCCCACCTTGTCGGCCTGAGCTGCGCCTTCACCCGGTGGGAAGCGCCCCAGGCCCGGACGGCCGCGCTCCTCCGGCGTCAGGGCCACCGTCTCGCTGCCGGTCCGCAGTCCTGCGCTGCTCCGCGTCCCCGGGTCAGACGTGCGCGCCCCTCCGGCCCACCGTGCGCAGGCCTCCCCGGCCGCCTGCCCTCCCCGGCGCAGGCGGGGCTCGTGAGCTGCCGCCCGCCTCCCGGACTCTTGTGTCCGCCCCTGCCCCGTCTGGCGTGGCGCGAGGCCCACGCACAATAAATGCTTTTCAACAAATGGTGAATCCACGCACGTCTGTCTGAGTCGTAGGTATTTGTTTTTGCTCTTTGGCTGCGTTATTAATAGTTTTAGACGGAGTTGTCTCACGTCGGGGGTGGTCGTCAAGTGGGACTGGAAAGAAAGTGGGATTCCGGCGAGCAGAAGCCAAGGTATTTTAGAAAGTGTAGCCTCCTCAGGAAAGGCCTTCTGAACGTGTGAGTCATCTGTGTCACTTAGGCAAGGTTCAAGGAAACATAAAAGGGGAATTTTCTATGATTAAGCTGTTCTGCCAACACTTCAGATTTAGCAATAATAAGAACCTCACATATAGAAAAATTTCAATTAGCTGTGTTCCTGGGGAATGGGGCAAAAATTAATTAAAAAGCTATTAGGGTTCATTTCTAACCCCAAATCTCACTGAAATATATCAGCGTATTTTCTCGCCTTCTTCAGCAGAGTATTTCAAGAGCATAAGAAGGGTGGTTTTATTTTATATGGTTGTAGACGCTGAATTAGAGGTCATTCAAATGTGTTTTAAAAAATGCCCATCCACAGGACACATCCTTTATTTAGCATTTTTTGGGGGAGGAAGCATCAGATAGAAATATTAACCGTTACTAGTTCAGTTCAGTCGCTCAGTCGTGTCCGACTCTGCAACCCCATGAATCACAGCACGCCAGGCCTCCCTGTCCATCACCAACTCCCGGAGTTCACTCAAACTCATGTCCATCGAGTCGGTGGTGCCATCCAGCCATCTCATTCTCTGTCGTCCCCGTCTCCTCCCACCCCCAATCCCTCCCAGCATCAGACTCTTTTTCCAGTGAGTCAACTCATCACATAAGGTGGCCAAAGTATTGGAGTTTCAGCTTTAGCATCAGTCCTTCCAATGAACACCCAGGATTGATCTCCAGAATGGACCGGTTGGATCTCCTTGCAGTCCAAGGGACTCTCAAGAGTCTTCTCCAGCAGCACAGTTCAAAGGCATCAGTTCTTCGGCGATCAGCTTTCTTCACTATTTAGCAAGGCTAATTGTGTGCTTGAGAACGGGGTACAAGAAATAATCTACTCGCTGTGTGATTTGGTTCTGAGCCTCAGATTCCAAGGAAGTAGCATCCCTCTGATGGAAAGCCCTCATTACATGGAAGCTACTTTTACTTTATCTCCAAGTTTTCCATGACATGAATTTTTTGCTTTAATTTTCTACCAGCCATCTCGCCTTCCTTAGTTAAGACTCTACATGTAGTATTCTCGCATGCACACATGAACACGTACACACATATACACCTGTTCATTCACACACATGCATGTCGTGCACACCTACATGTACAGACGCACACACTCACATACCTATGCATGGGCGCACAGCATCGCACATGCACACATGAACACGTACACACATATACACCTGTTCATTCACACACATGCATGTCGTGCACACACCTACATGTACAGACGCACACACTCATTCACATACCTATGCATGGGCGCACAGCATCGCACATGCACACATGAACACGTACACACATATACACCTGTTCATTCACACACATGCATGTCGTGCACACACCTACATGTACAGACGCACACATTCACATACCTATGCATGGGTGCACAGCATCGCACATGCACACATGAACACGTACACACATATACACCTGTTCATTCACACACATGCATGTCGTGCACACACCTACATGTACAGACGCACACACTCATTCACATACCTATGCATGGGCGCACAGCATCGCACATGCACACATGAACACGTACACACATATACACCTGTTCATTCACACACATGCATGTCGTGCACACACCTACATGTACAGACGCACACACTCACATACCTATGCATGGGCGCACAGCATCGCACATGCACACATGAACACGTACACACATATACACCTGTTCATTCACACACATGCATGTCGTGCACACACCTACATGTACAGACGCACACACACTCACATACCTATGCATGGGCGCACAGCATCGCACATGCACACGCTCATACACACATGTATATTCACATGCACACATGTACACACAGGCACATGTTCACTCACACACATGTACATACACACACAGATACATACCCATTCATTCAAACACATTCATGCTCACACACACATGCTCTCTTCCCCATTCCCTGCTTCCCTTCAGCCCTGAGCTCAGTGCCAGTGAGACTCCCTCCAAGAAGCCTCTTTCACCCCTACCCTGGTTTCCCGGGCCAAGCTGGCCCCCTGTTTCATGGCCCAGAGTCATGCTGTACTTCCTGGTGGAATAGGGCACAGTGGAAACTAG
This sequence comes from Moschus berezovskii, assembly GCF_049115385.1. Classification (NCBI taxonomy): domain Eukaryota; kingdom Metazoa; phylum Chordata; class Mammalia; order Artiodactyla; family Moschidae; genus Moschus; species Moschus berezovskii. The sequence continues at coordinate 93,459,133 of NC_142471.1, read as the reverse complement.
GTGCCCCCCTCTAGGACGAAGCTTTGTCCATCCAGGGTCAGACCACAGACAAGTCTCCACACCCTGATGATCAGGTGCAGGAAGTATCTGAGATGAAATGATGTTAAAACTCAGAATTCATATTAAAGGGAGGAAGGGGGAAAAAAAACACCAAACGGAGACAGTGAGTGGCATAAAGGGGTGGGGCAGAGGGCCGGCTCCAAGCCTCCTGCCTCATTTCCACAACCGCCACAGCCAGACAGAAACCCCCCAGCCAGGAGGCCTGCTGGGTCCTGCAGGAACAGCCCTGGTATTTGGGGGAGGGGACTCCCCACCACTCAGGCCTTGTCCTACTCGTCTGGACTCCAGGGGAGTCACGTGGGGACTCCAGGACAGGGATTTGGTCCAGGCTGCAGAATCAGCAAATGACCATGCTTGTTTCCCAGAGGTTGGCCGCCCTGACGCAACCAGATTCTGGGCGTGAACTTGCGGGCAAGGAGCCTGTGGTGGGTTGGCTATAACGTGAATGACAAAGGGTCAGTACCCATGTTTTAAACAGAATTACTATAAATGAATTTGGAGAAGGGAACGGCAACCCACTCCAGCATTCTTGCCTGGAGAATCCCATGGACAGAGGAGCCTGGCAGGGTACAGTCCACGGGGTCACAAAGAGTTGGACATGACCGAGTGACTAACACAAAATAAATGAGTAAGACAAAGTCAAATGACTCAATTAGGAAGATGGATGAAAAATACAAATTGGTGATTCAGAGATGAAATACAAATAAATGTGAAAAGATGCTCAACCCAGTAGAAGTTAGGGAAATGCAAATTGATAGGAGGCATTTTTTTTTTTTTCGCCTCTCAGCTTGACAAGAGCTCAAAGGCTTGCCATTATCCATGGTTAGTGATGGCGAGGGAAACAAGGACCATCCACACTGTAGATGGTCTTCAATTACCGAAAAAGCCACAGAGCCTGCTAAAAGTCACGCCCCTAACCTGCACCATCCAATCCCAGCCAGGCGCTGACCTCCCCTGGCCATCGGCTCACCTGCTGGCCTGGCCTGAAGTCTGTTACCACGGGGCGCATTGGTGTGTTTCTATATGACAACAGGCTCCTCTGAGGCAGACCTGGGGTTTGCTCCCTCTCAGCCTCTCACACCCTCCTGAGTCTGCACCCCACCAGGTGGTCAAGTCTGTTGGTCCCTGGTTGACTGGGGGTGCTGGTCCCTGTCCTCATGGACCCTCCTCCAAACCTCCTCCGTGCCCCTCTCCCCGCTGTCACCTGCCTCAGGCTGCGTCTGCACCTTCCATTCTCCTGCTCTCATACTTCAAGGGAAGGGCCCCCACCACACCAAGAGCAGAAGTGAGGCCCCCCCTTATTTAACAGACATGCAGACAGACAGACCCATATGTGCGTGCTCAGTCGTGTCCAACTCTGCAACCCCATGGACTGCAGCCTGCCAGGCTCATCTGTGCACAGAATTCTCCAGGCAAGGATACTGGAGTGGGTTGCCATTTCCTTCTCCAGGGAATCTACCCAACCCAGGGGTCGAACCCGCTTCTCATGTCTCCTGCAGTGGCAGGTGGGTTCTTTTACCACCAGCACCATCCACCTGGGGAGCCCACAGACCCATAAGGCAAACCCAATAGCTAGAGGGTCCATAGGAGCAAACAGCATTCATTGCAGGTGATTTTTTTTCAGGTGAAGGGGAATAAAGGTTTTCAGATGATCCATTTTAACAAATATAACAAAGCTTATAAAATTTATTAAATAAATGCAACAAATGATAAGCATATGCTTCAATTTCCACATTAGGCCCAGAATATCTGAAAGAGGAAGCTGGTGTGTGACTTAGGGAAGGTGTGAAACTGAAAAAGGGTGATCCAAGGTCCCCAGACACAGATGTGGAAAGGAAGTCCTAATAGGAGTCGAGGTTTTGGAGGAGAAGCAGTGTTGGAAAGGCTTTCTGATCCCACCTGGCAGTGGACTTGCAGCATTCAGTCACCTTCATTGTATATTCTGAGAACCACTGTTCAGAGCATCTGTTTGGACTCAGGAGGGTCACCCTCTGTAAGGCGGTTATAACCCAGGCTTCACGAACCACTCAGGGCTTCTGAAGACCCGTACATTGGCCATCACATCCACACGTCTGTGCCACGTCTGAGTTACAGTTTACAAGTCCTAAAATTATCTACATAAATCTATGCTTACCTCCTAGTGAATGTCTTGAAGGATTTAAGAAAGAGACGCAGGCTGGAAGTCAAAGTAAAGATTTATCCTTGCAACAGAATGTTTTGGATCTTGCAATTTGCATATACAAATTCAGCAACATTCACTGGCATTGGAATCAGAGCAAGATCAAATGATAAATGGAATAAAACAAAAAAAAATGATAGTTGAAACCAGAATACATACATATATTATAAAGATTGCACATAAATTAAACACAACTTAGTTAAACACAACAGAAATATCAGTAATCATACATTTTTTTTTAAATACATGCTTTTTTTAAAAAGCATGTCTCCAAATGCTGAAACAGAGGCATCAGGCTCATTTTAAAAAGTTTTAAAAAACACATAAAAATACCTTTTAAAACACGGGCACGCATTCTTCATTCGTAGAGCAAATGGAGAGAGACAGTTAAAGAGTCACACAGTGACCAATAAAGCAAGGAGACCAGAATGGTCGTCTTCCAATCGCTATTTGGCATTTGAATGCAACCGCATGCAACAGAGAAAAAACATCAAAGGAAAAATGACTACCAGCATGGCACCGTTTAGTTATGTACAACGGACTTTCTTTGACCCAAGGGGAGGAGGTGCCAACTTTCAGGGCAAGACACAGGATGCGGAGTCCTGCAGTGCCCACCGAGGCTGGAATCAGAGCTGCGGGGTGGTGGCAGGGGCCCGGAGACTGACAACTGAGCCCGCCGGGGAGGCAAGTGTTGCCGTGATTGTGGAGGGAGCAGGGTGCTGCACCCAAGGGCCAGTGGCCTTTGCTGTGTTCTCAGAACCACCAGGGTGGAACCTCAGCAGATGCGGGTGTTGCCCAAGGGGCAGAAGACACACACAAACGGGGTGCTTTCCCGAGGGCACCCCTGAAAAGGTCTACCTCAATCCCAAGACACGCGATGTTAGCCCGACCACAAAAGGGCCTGCAGATGCTCAGGAAAGGCTCCTGAAGCTGCACCCTCATCCAGGCCCTTGGGAGCTATGATCCCTGTGTTGCCATCACTGCAAACAACAGCTCTGTTTCTCAGCTTCGGTGCTCAGTGTTCTCTCTTCCCCTTTAGTCAAAGAAGGACGTCAGGCTTGGGACTTTAACAATGAAAACAAATGGGGCCACCTGGTACATCTCACAAAGCTCCCTCCGTGTTCCTCTTTGACCTGAAAACATCATCAGAGAGCCCAGAAGGGAGAGGGCGGCTGTCGGCTGTGTGAGGAGCCCAGGGCTGCCGCTGGTGGCGTGGCAGCACTCACAAAGTTGTGCTTTTGCTGTCCAGCTGGGCGCCTCTGACCTTTAGGTGGGGCGTGGAGGAGCAGAAGAATCTTGATTACCTGTGGGCCTGTTATTAGGCCATCACCTACCCTGGGTTGTACTTGTGCAATTAGTTACCAGTGGAAATATCAAATTAGGTCTTTAAATTCATATCTCTTTTAGAAAGAAAAAAAAATGTACCCCAAAATGCATGTTAAATAATTTCAGAAAGGTAGACCAGATGTCTTTTTTAACATTGTGCTCTTCTGCTTAGGCATCTGATGGCCATAGACAGGTCACTGTCATTAAATTAAACCTTTCCATGTTCATCCTCTTCTTTTTTTTGTCCCACAAGCCAATCCTGTCTGGCAATGAGATCATTATTATCTAGTGTCAGAAGTCTCAATAGGAACCATTCAAAAATAAGTTAGTCTTTAGAGTAAGTATTTCTCTTTCTTTCCTTTTATTAAGTATTAAGGAGTGGGACTTAAAAAAAACTGTATAAATCTAGATATTAAGATTTTTTTTCTTACAGTCTTAACTTTTACAAGAGATTTTTAAAAATACCAAAATGCTTCTTGTCAGAAAGTTTAAAGCATAATTGCTTGTGGTTGCCTGATTGTTTCCCCCGGGCAGGAGCTCCTGGCTTCTCTGTGCATGTCAGATGTGCTATCTGACCTTTTGGAATGGGAAATGATTTTTTATTGTGCCTCGAGGTATAGCTCAAGACTTGCAGGGCAGAATGGTGGGGTGCGAGTGGGGGCAGAGGAGTGAGAAGGGCAGTGGGTGTGACTCTCAGAGGGTCATCTGCGTCAACCACCCAGACAGATGGACAGCAAGCAGCGCCAGGGCAGGGAAGCTCTGAGAGCTGGTCTGCTGGCCCAAGGCCACAGGGCCACTGGACTACTGGCCTGCATATCTCTTTTGTCTTGACAAGAACGGCACAACACGGTCTTGAATAAATGCATTTTTCAGGATCACTGCACAGCCACCGGTTACTCCAGTGTGCTTTAGGCCTGGACTCAGGTTGTAAAGTCTTCTTTGACCTTGAAAAGGTAAAGGTAAACCACACAGACTGAAAGTAAGGACTACAACACTCCTGTTTATACGGCATCTTCACGAACAGCTTGCCTCCAAACAACTGCCGCCGCGCAGTGCTGTGAAACCAATATCAGGACGTGTTCCACTAATTTCTGAGTCCTCAACTGTTTCCTAATGAAGTTGCGGTTAGTACCTTGCATAAATAAACACACTTGGCATATTAAGATTTTTAGAGGCGCTGACTGTGAAGTTAAATGATATGAATCTAATGAAAAATTAAAATATTTTTTACTGATATTAGCAGAAACATATTTTATGGGATATTATTTGACCTTAATACATTATTCCAGTTTGTAAAGGGCGTATTTAAGATTTAATAACTTTACAGCAGGTGGCCTTTAAAGCATAACAAAATATATACAAAGAAATTAGGAAGGATATTAATGTCAACTATGAAATAAATTAACATGATTTTTACAAAATATACTGACCATTAAATTAAAAAATATTTAAGGCAGGAATTTTCATTTGAAATTAGCATAATCAGAAAATATATCAATAAAATCTTGTACCACTTTGTAGCAGAATTCATACTGTTCCTGAAAAAGAAAACCAAGAACATATTAAAATAATATTAAAGATATATTTAATTAATTTAATTAGAGGAAACCTAAAGACATAAAAAGTCTGACCAGTTATTAAAATACTGTATATCCTGATGCATATAAACTTCTGTTACATAATTTAGTTTTTAGGCACATGTTTCCAAATCTATTTTTCTACATAGAAAATGTCAATGTTTCAACTCAGTGTATTTTGGACTCACTCTCTGAGAGATCTCTTGTTTTCATATTTAAACTAAAAAGCATTACTTCGGAACGAAAAAATAATAGCAAACCTAATATCAAATTTCATAATGCAATGAAAATAATCTATAAAAGTTAAATAAGATGGAAATCTAGATGATTTTTAAGCCTAAATTTACACTACCAAAGGGCATTGCTTTATATCAACTTTACTAAAATTTAAAAGCATGACGCCTTGCACCCATGGGTGCGTGCATGCTCAGTTGTGTCCGATTCTTTGTGAACACACGGACTGCAGCCTGTCAAGCTCCTCTGTCCACAGTATTTTCCAGGCAAGAATACTGGAGTGGGTCACCACTTCTTACTCCAGGGGATCTTCCTGACCCAAGGATTGAACCCCCATCTCTTGTGTCTCCTACACTGGCAGCAGATTCTTTGCCACTGGGCCGCCTGGGAAGGCCCCGCTGCACATCGGTGTGAGGCTCTTAATAGCACACTTGGACATCGCCTGACTTCTGACCTTCCAGGCGCTCTTTGAGGTTGCGAGACTAGAGCCAGGTGATGGGCTAATGGGGGACCAGTGAGCAAGGCGTGTGACGCCACCAGTAACGAGCCCTGAGGGGAAGAAATGAGCACCCGCTGGTGCTCCAGTAGGTGAGCCTTGGAGCTTCCAGTGCAGGGGGTGCGTGTTCAGTCCCTGGTTGGGGAACTAAGATCCCACGTGCTGGGCAGTGCGGCCAAAGCGGGGAGAAACAAGAAATGAGAGATGGGGGAAATGGCAGCGCCTGGACTCTCCTGGCGCGCCTGCCATGGATCTAGAAGAGCCATACGCATGACGTAACAGACGTGCGCTGGGCCCCAGTGGTCTGAGGGGCAGCAGATGGCAGCCGCCCTTGCAGACCCTGCTCACTTTCTGGCCCAGTGAATATGGGAGCTCGGGAAGCAGGGGGCCCAAGGGAGGCTCCTAGCCCCCTCCTATTCTTTCCCAGAACCTTGGGTTCAGACTCTTACCTAAATTCACATTGAACAAGAATCTACCAGCCTTTGGGTTGGAAGAGGCCAAACACTGGCCTGTCTAGCCCTTCTGGGGTCTCGGTCCAGCCAGCAAAGGACAGAGCTGCGCTTTCCAGGGAAAGAAAGACGGAGCCAAAAGCTGCTGTCCTGTGGCTGCAGGGGCGTTGGGAGAGTCAGGAGTCACTACAGGGTCCTCCCCTCCAGCTAAGATTCCCACCCAGTCACCCAGCCCTTGGAAGGAAAGAGTGCCCGCGTCAGGACTGAGTGAGCACAGAGAACCAGTGGGCTGTGCCAGGGGCCCGGGAGGGCAAGTCCTGAAATGAGAAGCCTCAGGGAAAACTCCAGTACGTTGGCCACCTGATGCCAAGAGCTGACTCACTGGAGAAGACCCTGATGCTGGGAAAGATGGAAGGTGGGAGGAGGAGGGGACGACAGAGCATGAGATGGTTGGATGGCCTCACCGACTTGATGGACGTGAGTTTGAATGACTCTGGGAGTCGGTGATGGACAGGGAGGCCTGGCGCGCTGCAGTCCATGGGCTTGTAAAGAGTCAGACACAACTGAGCGACTGAACTGAACTGGAAATGAACTGGGGAAAATAAATATGTCCCTGGAGAAGGGCATGGCAATCTGCCCCAGTGTTCTTGTCTGGAGGATCCCATGGACACAGGAGCCTGGAGGGGCTACAGTCCATGGGGGTCTCAAAGAGTTGGACATGACAAACACTTTCACTTGTCTTGGGAGAAGCAACGGGTTATAACAGTCTTGAAAACTGAACTTGCTATTGCAGGACAATCACCAAATTTGGTAGGGAGGTATGTCTTCTGAAAATGAGAACGGGTGGGTTTTCACCACGGAATGAAGGAAAACCTATGGGCAACTGTGCTCTGCATGGATTCCTTAAGCCCCCTGGGTGGCATCTGGAGGCTGAGTGACCCAGGCAAGGACAAGCATCCACGTGATCCGTGGGAGGCAGAAGATAACAAGAATCAGGACTGCAAAGGTCACAGCCGCTTGTGAACTACGTCTGTAAATGTAGACTGAAATTGCAGGAACAGTTCGCTGATGCAGCTGGGGCTCTGTCCAACGGGTCTTATCATCCAAAGCCAGAGCAGTGCCCCTCCTCACGTGTCTGCCCAGGGGAAAGACCCCACCCCGATGCAAGGGGGGAAGGGAATCTGTGAAGCTTGACTGTATGCCATCTGGGACTTTCAGCTCTCTGTCCTGGAAACATAACCTCCCTCCTTCCTTCCCGGTGGACTTGAACTCCTTCAGTGCAACATACATTGAATGCAACATGAGACAGTTCTCAACTCCTCTGGAAGCCGTTTCTTACCAGGGTTTGCACCATGTGTGGCCTCTGAAGTCGTAAACTCTTCACAGCTTGGAATACGTCTAAAAGCCCCTCAGCCTTAACCCGTTCCAGAATGTTGCTGAGTGCTATGAAAGTCCCCGTCCGCCCAGCTCCAGCACTGCAGAGAGAACATGAGGTGAGACAGCGAAACTCGCCCGCGGGCATGAGAAACCCACAGCCTCCACCGGGCCCTGCACGCCAGTGCTGGAATGACCAGAGCCTGGCTCTTTAACGACCATTTTATATGTAGCTTGACTCTGGACTGGGAGTCAGCAAATACAGAAGTCCTCAAGAAGGTGCCTAAATGTAACATGAGTCAGATCAGAACCAGTGACGAGTTTTCAAGCTGGTGGACCCATTTCCCTTCCTCCTTGTGGAGGGACTCTCAGAGGATGGCCCCTACACTGGCAGCAGCTACATCACCTGGAAACTTCTTAGGAGCAAAACCCTTCCAGGTTCAGGCATAGAGAGCCGCGATCCTGGCCCAGACTCCCCGTGTGTGCAGGGATCACCTTCCGAGATGGGAGGTGTACAGGTGGATGGAAGGGTTGCTTGGACAAAGGACAGCCCCTGGCAGAAAGGGTCAGATAACTGACCCTTCCCGGCAGTGAATGCCTGCATCTCCTCTCCTTAACAGGATCATTCGGATAAACCCTGAAGGAGCAGACCCTCTTGGGCAAGAGAGCGCACGCCTAACAGAGGCAGGCTTGGCTGGCCTCTTCCACGGAACCCTTGGTGGACGCGGGGTTCCCACGGGGGCCCTGAGTCCCGACTGTGGGTTTCGCTCACCTTTGTTGGCATCCCTGGTGCCCGACACCCATAATGTTCCGTCTAGGTTTGCGGAGGCAGAACAAGAAGGAACTCAGTTCTCATTTATTCTAAAGGACATCTACGAAGGCACCAGGGACTGAAAACCTAGGTGTGTGCACCCCCTGCTGGCCATGCCCAAAGGGTGCATCTCTGGGTCCAAGGTCAGGAAGAGAGGCTAGACCAATCATGAGGGCTAAGTGGGTAGGGGTGAATGGCGGTCAGAAAAATGGGAGCCACATGTAGACAGAGGCACAGAAGTGCAGCCTTAGAAGCAAATCAGACCCCACCCCAAGATTAGACATCCCAAGCTTCCGCACATCAACCCCACCCCGAGATCAGACACCCCAAGCTCCCGCAGGAAGAGTTTTGCAAGGGTCGTCAAGGTCTCTGCCAGCAGGGGCGGCCTGGCCCAGAAGGAAGGAGAGCTGGCAAGTCTCCATAGGATTCACCCTCTGCCTCATAAAGCTGTTTATCAAGGTTCTTGCTGGGGCGGGGGGTGTCCTGCTGTGTCCAGGTGCCCCCCGGTGGGTCCCTCTGCTCATGGTGGGGGGTGGGGGGCTTAGGAGACAGGCTGAGTGGTGTCAGGATGGGCTGCGGCTGTGGACCCTCTGTTATGGACCCCGGCCTGGATATCCCTGAGTAGTTCAAGAAAAGCTTCCTGCTGTGCTGGGTGGGCATGCCCACCAGAGCCCCGCCGTTCTTTCAAAACAAAGATAACTCAAGTTCAGGGTCTGTCAGCTGTGCTTGGAAATGTGTCTCTTTTTTTTGCGACTTAAAAAGCACAAAGGAATGTGTCTGAGTCGCTTCCTGACTCCTTCTCACCAAATGCTTCTGCAAGTCTAGGATGATATTTATGCATTTGTGTTAAGTCTGGGAGCAGGGGAAGGTGCAGAAGACAGTCCAGGGAGGTGCTGCTGAGGGGAGAAGTGGACGGAGCGTGTGGTTCACGCTGGGCCCATCGGGAGGGGGTGCCCCGGCCCAGGGCTTCTCGCCTGCAGTGCACGGTGATGGGGTGGTTGCCGGTCTGCTGCTGCTGCTTCTGCACGGCCGCGATGAGGTCGATCATGCCTTTGCCCTCGGCTGGGATCCCAATCTCGGGCCAGCCGTGGAAGTGGAACTGCCGCACCACCCGCGTCTGCTCCTCCGGCCGGGCCAGGGGCTGCGGGGCAGAAAGAGTGTCTCAGGGCTGTGCGGTCACAGCCACCCAGCCGCCCTCCCAACCCCGCCCGGCGGGGATTCAGGCCACAGTCTGGAGCAGCCCGCAGAGTTCTCATCTGGCTGGCCTCCCAGATGCTGGCTGCTCATAGGCTGTGGTCACCTGAAAGCAGAAGGCCAGCTCTGCTTCCTTCTAGGTGGGGGTCATGACAGTCAAAGGATGCTCGCCAGAGCCCCCAGGGCCTGCCAGACCCTGTTATGGGATCCTGGGCAGATTTGCTTGAGATGACAAGAATCATCCCTGTTTTGTAAACGCCAGGACCCACTTCCCTGATAGCTCAGTTAAGAATCCTCCTGCAATGCAGGAGACACCAATTCGATTCCTGGGTTGGGAAGATCCCCTGGAGAAAGGATAGCTACCCACTCCAGTATTCTTGGACTTCCCTTGTGCTTCAGCTGATAAAGAATCCATCTGCAATGGGAGAGACCTGGACTCGATCCCTGGATTGGGAAGATCCCCTGGAGAAGGGCATAGGCTACCCACTCCAGTATTCTGGCCTGGAGAATTCCACGGAATGTATAGTCATGGGGTCACAAACAGTTGGACGACTGGATGACTTTGACTTTCAGGACCCACAGTGTCTCTTCAAGGCTGGGTGATGAGCAGTTTCCAAGTCCAGGGACCCTGGGTCTTTCTGTGACCCGCGTGGAGGAGACCAAGTCTTTGGGCAAAGCTGGGTTTCTCTGTACTGACCGTCTTGAGCTCAGAATCAGATCCCATAGGTGGGTCATTTTACCCATGGTTGACACACAGGGAGAGTTTCCAAGACCCGGCTGGTGGGGGGTGTGGGGAGGCTCTGAGAAGGGGTCTGGCAGAGAAGCCCGGGAGGCCGCTGGGGCACCACCCATTCATTCCTCCCGCTCTCTGACCCGCGGTTGTTTCTCCCAGGGACTGGGCAGCGGTAGGACAGCTCTTGGAGTCGGCTACTTGGTCCCACCATCCCTGGGCTCCAGCAAGGAGCTGCGGGACGATCATGGAGGTAAAATCTTACGGGAGACCAGCCACTCGGTAACGCGGCTGCTGACTGCCCACACTGACCCCTGGCACGAACGTGGGGATCTGGGAAAGCCTGAGGGACAGGACCTTCTGGCACAAAGAGAGAGCCCACACGACGGCCGCAGGGGTTCTGCCCACAAGAGACCAAAGGTCTCAGCAACAATACCTGATGGAAGGTGACCAGGAAGTCTCGTATACTGATGGCTTCAGAAAGGGCATCGCTTTTTATCTCGATCGTTATTTCTCCGTGAGTCACTGAGCCCTCTGTTGGCCAATACTGGTAGCATTTATCCTGGGGGATAAAATAAAAACGTTTTAAGTCTAGTAATAAAGAATTTGCTGCCAGCAATTTTAACAATAGGATGCAGACGTGCTGTCAAACCATTTAATGTCTTTCATCTGAATAGGAAAATAACACATGAACATAAATATGAAGGCTACTAGTGCCTGCTGACCAAGGGAACAAAGCAGACAGTCCAGGAACAGACATGCATGTGTCTGCAGAACAGATACAGAACAGAAATGACATGACACAGAGGAGGGGCCAGTCAGTAACTGGAGCTGGAAAATCAGCTCTCTGTTTGGGAAAAGTGAACTGGATCCCTAACTCACCTGCCTGGCTCAGCTACCTAGGCTGATATGAATGCCCCAGCCCCTCCTGGAGTTGGGCAGGGTACAACCTGCACGACTGTGTATGGTAGACTTGAAGTTTAATAAAAACAAACCAAGACACAGGGTAAGACTTGAAGTCAAAAATAAAACTGTGAACGCCTTAGAAAAAATATCTTTTCATTTTGGGGTACAGATTTACCAAACAAGAACCCCAAAGAGCTAACCAACCATGACAAAGAAGATGTCAACATCAGATTATACTAAAATTAACCCTATGCTGTTAATTTTGTTGTTGCTTAGTCGCTAAGTTGTATCTGACTCTTTTTGCGACCCCATGGACTGTAGCCCACCAGGCTCCTGTGTCCATACAATTTTTCAGGCAAGAACACTGGAGTGGGATGCCATTTCCTCCTCCAGGGGAATCTTCCCCACCCAGGGATCAAACCAGCATCTTCTGCATTTGCAGGTGGATTCTTTACCACTGAGCCACTTGGGGAACTCCAACAAACACTGAGAGAGTAAAAAGACAGGCCATCAGCTGAGACGAGATACTGGCAATACATAAAAGCAGCAAGGAGTCAGTACCAAGAATACACAAAGAAAGCCTCTAAATCAAGAAGAAAAGTGCAAACAGCCCACAGGAAAAATGAGTGAAAGGCATGAACGGGCACTTTGCACAAGAGGAGACATGTCATCATCTTAAATATACAAAGTGATGCCTGACCTCAGAGGGATCCGAGAGATGCAGATCAAGGCCACAGAGAGATGATATTTATACCCATTTAATTAACAAAAATGAGGCTAGGGATGCAGATGAATGACGTTCGTTCAGGGTCTGCTTTGAAAACCGTAACTACTTTGGAATGTCATCGGGAGCTGCTCTGTGAATTCAAACGTTCGCATACACTCCAATGTGGCATTTTTGTGTCTGAACCACACAATTCCTCATGCATCATGAGACACACACGAGAACGTGCCCACAGCACTGTGTGTAAAACAGCTAAACGAAATCAACCCACATGCCCATGACAGAAGGAGGGGCAAGTCAGTGGATGCAGGACGCGCAGTTTGTGTCACGGAGCATAAGGAAGTAATGATGAATGAGCCGCAGTCACAGGCAGCAACACAGCAAAATACCGAGCACATAACTTTGAGTAGAAAAGTCGAGTCTCGGAAGACTGTATACCTCGTGTGAAAGTCACTCAGTGGTGTCTGACTCCTTGTGACCCCATGGACGGTACAGTCCGTAGAATTCTCCAGGCCGGAATACTGGAGTGGGTAGCCTTTCCCTTCTCCAGGGGATCTTTCCAACCCAGGGATCGAACCCAGGTCTCCTGCATTGCAGGCGGATTCTTTACCAGCTGAGCCACCAGGGAAGCCCCATCGTACACCTTAACGGTACCCTCTTATATGAAGTTGAAAAGCAGACAAAACTAAACAGTAGCTTCTTTAGGAATATATATTACTGGATAAAAAAATATTTCTTAAAGAGCTAAGAAAACATCCACTAGGATGGCTTAATTAAAAAGATAATTATAACATCAATGTTGGTGAGGATGGGGAGAAACTGGAACACTTGTACATTACTGGTGGGGCAGCAGCTTGAACAGTTAAGTGACATGAGTTTGCAATATAGTTATGACAGGCCCCAGTAGTTCCACCCCTAGGCATCTACCTAAGAGAAATAGAAACATGTGTCCATGTAAACACTTGTCCATGACTGTTCAAAACAGCCCAAAGTGAAAGCAACCCAAATGTCCAAAAACTAATGAATGAGTGCACAAAAGTTAGGGCCACACTGTTAGAGAAAAAAAGAGTGAGGAACTGGTTCAAGAATGAGCCTTGTAAACGTGTTAAGTGAAAGTGCTCAGTCACAAAAAAAGGTGGTATGATTCCATTTATATGAAATGTCCAGATGAGGCAAATTCATAGTCAGAAAGGAACTAATCTGTGGTTGCAGGGATTGTGAGCAGGGAGTAGGTAGTGATCGTTCATGGGTATGGGGTTTCTTTTCAGGTGATGAAAATGATCTGGAATTAGTGATGTACAACTTGTGAATACACTAAAAACCACTGAACCATACCTTTTAGAAAGAGGAATTGCATGATATGTGTGTTATATCCCAATAAAACTTTTTAAAAAGCAAAGACATCAAAACCCACAAATTCAGGGTAGTGGATACCTCTTGGGAGAACACCTAGGTAAGTATATGTTATCAGCAAAAGTTTGGTTGTTCAATTGGATGATGGGCTCAAAAGTGTTTATGATGCTATTAAATAAAAACAAAAAGACTAAGTGCCTCTGGATGGATCTCTGGGAGAAAAGAAATATTTAACCCATTCACTTCTACCAGGACTATATTAATTAGACACACATTTCAATACCTCCGTCTTTTTGCCCCAAGAAAAGTGAATAAAGGTCTTTTCCTTCAACAGGTTGTGATCAAATATGTATTTGTGGCAAACACAAAATGGCAGAAATTCAAGGCAGGTAAAGGTGGCTCAGACGGTAAAGCATCTGCCTATAATGTGGGAGACCCAGGTTCGATTCCTGGGTTGGGAAGATGCCCTGGAGAAGGAAATGGCAACCCACTCTAGTACTCTTGCCTGGAAAATTCCATGGATGGAGGAACCAGGTAGGCTACAGTCCATGGGGTCACAAAGAGTCAGACACGACTGAGCGACTTCACTTTAAATAAAATGTAGGCTAAGAACAACAGCCAGTGGGTAGTTACAATGAACTGGAGTTGGAGGGGGGGAAATTGAAATAAAACCTTTTTCATTTGCAGCCTCTCTCCCTCCTCAGGAGTCGTGGCCTGGCCTCACAGCTGATGGCAGGTGAGATGTTCCCAAGGGACAGGTAGTCCATCAGGTGGGCTGCGCCTGGTGTGTGTGAGCGGCCCTGGAGCTGGGCTGGGGCGGGGGGCGGGCTGACCTGCTCTCTCTCCTGCACTTCGGTCAGCATCACGATCGTGTGGCACTTCCACTCCCAGACCATCCTCCAGAAGTCCTCCACGGTGTGTGCCAGGGGCCCCTGGGTGGCGATGAAGTAGTCCTTCTGCCGGTAGCCCTTAAAATGGGAGCAGAGGTTCAAGTCTGGCTCCCTCCCACCGCCCTCTCACACTGGGACACGTGGGTTTAAGACAGCCCAGGGCCGCAGGAGGGGCGGCACTCAGGCTTCCGGGGCCTGAGCCGAGCCCCAGACGGCACACGCTCAGAAAATAGGTCAAGGGGCCCCTTTACCTCTGTACGGATGTAACAGGACCCTTGCTTGGACTGGCTTCGATTCTACTAAGAATGCGTCTGTACGTGTCACAGCTAACTTAGCATCAGGGCAGGGCAGAGAGGGTGCAGAGTTAGAGGAAGTGAGTTAATTCCCCGGTCCTGGCTTGGGGCCCGCGTGACCCCCTCTGGCACAGCATTCTCTCATCTGTAAACCAGGATCCGTGCACAGACTTGACTGCAATGCTGTCTCCCGCCCATTCAGCTCCGCTCTGCACAAGGCAGTCTGTGACGGGGCCTGAACTGAACCGTGCTGTCCACGCAGAGGCCACAGGACAGAAAGCGCGTGCAAGCAGGGACAGAGGGCTGGAGTGTACAGCGAAGCAAAAGAGAAGTTACGATGTATTAAAGGCAGAATGGAAAAGCAGCCAATCATTTAAAAGTGCACGTACATCCCCTATTTCAAAGTTCCTTATTCATTTTTTTTTTCAGCAAGTGTTTGCTAATGAACTGGTTTGGCTTTCTGGGGGCGTGTCCACCCTTTCCAGTTGTGGAAGCAAGTAGGTGAAGAGACTGTGATCACGGGGGAAGGGAGCTGTCATCCCCGCCAGGCGCGCAGGCTCGGCAGGGCCCGGCACTCACGTCTATAAAGGACGCGTTGATGTAGTCCGTGAACTCCTGGCCCCTCTTCATGGAGAGAATCACGCGGTTGAAGTCATCTGTAAAGCAGTGCACCCCTGGGTCAGAAGCGACCCCATCCTGCCTGGCAAACCTGAACTCGCCGTTAGGAGCTTCCAAGACACAAACCTTATGGATAAAATCACTAAATACGCTCAACTCCTTGGAAGGTTTCCTTTCTAAACTAGGTTCCTTCAAGTGGCTGGGGGAAGCTGTGTTTTGTGAAGAAAGTTCTCAAATAACTGACTCATTGTCTTCATCGGTCATAAACTGAGTGCTGGGCTGTGCTTAGTCGCTCAGTCGTGTCTGACTCTTTGCAACCCCATGGACTGCAGCCCGCCAGACTCCACTGTCCTTGGGGATTCTCCAGGCAAGAATACTGGAGTGGGTAGACTATCCCTTCTCCAGGGGATCTTTCCGATCAAGGATTTGAACCTGGGTTTCCTGCATGGCAGAAAGATTCTTTACCAGCTGAGTTCCCAGGGAAGCCCTAAATTGAGATCATTCATACCAAAAACATAAGTATTAAAGTAAATTTAAGGAGTCAAAGGAGTGTGGCCGGCCAGGCATTGTGGCACAGCCTGCCGGAGGCATCACAGCGATAGAGCCCCCGGGGTCTGAGGCTGGAGAGGGCTTGCCCAGCCCCACGCACTGCTGGCCTGGGCAGGTCCACATGAGGGTCTGCTGCTGCAGGAACTGGAGTCCAGGAGGGGATGCAGAGGGGAGGTCTGGGTGAGCCCTCCCGCCTCCTCTCTAGGTGGGCACCTCCCCCTCCCCCTGGGGTTCCTCCAATGCCTCTGCTCCTACCAGGCCTGTAGGCTTTCCGTCTCCCTAGACCTCAGGTCACCTAGCGCCCGATGCCTCCCTTGCCCACGGTGTGCCAGCCCCAAGGCCTCTCCCTGGAAGGTCTCAGTTGAGTTTCCTTTGGGTCCGGCTGCACAGAGTAGGCCAGGACCCCACTCTGTGTACAGGGGGGTGTCGTGCCTCCACCCAGGCTTGGGGGAGGATGGGATGGCATCTCATAGAATCAGGAGGCACCACGTCAGGCCCGAAGCTCATCTCTCCACTTCCAGGAAGTCCCCCTCCTCTCCCACATCCAAGTCCAGGTCACAAGCTGCCCGCCTGATACCCGTGGGACAGCCTAGGTCACTCATGTCTTCACAGGCAGGCGTTCTCTTCCCCACACTTGACAGAGCTCCCCGAGGGCACCCCGCCCCGGAGCCCTGGTTTACAGGAGCGGGTGGTCAACGACCTTCCAGCGACTGAAGCCCCAGGGTACCCGCCCTACGGCCCGCCGCGAGGGCCTGCGCTCCGCGGACAGCCCCTTACACGGAATGATCTGGATGACCCTGGCCTTCTTCATGTTCGCGGGCAGGTTGCCTGTCCTCATGTTCTCCTTCATGATGCGGACGCTTGTCAGCTTCTGCAGCCAAGAGAGACACAGTCGATATTCCCGAGAGACTGCTCAGCCTTCCGACCCCACTGCCATCAAGGACACCCGCTCAGAGGGAACGCCTGTCTCCATCTCCAGACATGACCCGAGTCTTGGGAGATAAAGGTGCAGGTGCAACATTCCCCCCACCCCCTCCACTGACAGGGCTGCAGAGTTCTGAAGTCCCCGTTGTTCTTCCCATGAAAGTCACGGGCAGGACGGACCCCCTTGCTTTTCCGGGGGTTCCTCAGGGAGGAAGCAGCTGCATGCAGCTTCGTGGAAACGGGGCCGGTCCTCCTTGAGAGCAGGTCGGCGCTTACCCTGAACTCCTCCTCCAGCCCGATCTTGTCGAAGTGGGCGGTGGGGCCATGCAGCGCCTGCAGGTGCTTCTCCAGGGAGGACACGTCCAGCTCGGTGTCCCCGTAGAGGTAGTACTCCAGTAAGGCTTGGTAGATGAACGTGTACTGCATCTGCGGGGAGATCCAGACGAGTTCCAAGGGGGGCCCCTGGAGTAGGGGGGCCCTTCTCTTTGTGCAAAGGGGAGGGGAGGGGGTTGGGGGGAACGTCAGATTAAGGGCTCTCTGTAGTGACCATCTGTGGCCTTGACGAGGGCCGGGGTGAATTGGTCCCAGCCAGGCACTGCTCTGCATGCACCTGCCATGTGTCCCGGGGAGTCGGGCTTTGCTGAGCCAAGCTCACACCAGCAGAAGTGGCTGGGCCAGAGGCAGGCATGACTTACGTCCGTCTGAACCATCTGAGGCCGCTGATTGCGGATTCTGGACACAAAGTCAAAGACGTCCACCTTCTGCTCTGCGTGCATCATGTCCATCATGGCGTCAATCACTATGAAGGTGCCCGTCCGACCCACGCCCGCACTTGGGGAGAGAAGAAAAGGCCATGTCGTGAGTCACCTGTCCCCACTGAGATGACAGGACCTTGGAACACACCTGCAGTCCGGACCGGAGGACACGCCACCCTCAATGAAGACGAACCTCTTCATGGCTCACAAACTTCCCTCCGTTAATAAAGACAAATCCAGGTAAGGCCACCGGAGGGCACCAAAATCTCAGGGACAAGATCTCAAATTTCCTTCAAGGGCCAGCAAGCTGTCACTGTGGTCCTGTAAGACTCTGTGAGGCCCTAGAGACTGTAGCCTGCCAAGCTCCTCTGTCCATGGGATTCTCCAGGCAGAAACCCTGGAGAGGGTTGCCATTTCCTCTTTCCTCTTCCAGGGGATCTTCCCAACCCAGGGATCGAACCCGCGCCTCCCGCAGATCCTGCAGTTGCAGGGGGATAGGAGGCTTCTAACAGGCTTATGGAAAAGGGCCGCTGTCTAAGCTTTGTGTGAACTGAACTGGCAATTTTCCTTCTATTACCTAATGCTGTCTCCTCTATCACTTGGATTTTTCTTTATTGTCACATTTGATGTGCTTTTCCAGTTTCTTCATAAGAAAGAAGGACCCCAGGCCAGGTCTGTTGGCCCTGGAGCCAAGGTCATGCAAATTGGGGCACCAGCTGGCTCTGTCTGGGACCCCAGCCCTGAATCCCGGGCTGGCTGGGGCCAGCTGGTGCTCTGGGGCTCCACCGAGAGGTCTCCTCAGGAAGCTGCCCGATGCCACTCCTGGGCTGGGTTTCCTTTCTCCTCAATGGTCTCCCCAAGGCGGTCTCTGCACATCCTCCCACCTCCACCCTACCTGTCCATCTAGATCCCCTCCAACCAATGCAGGCCATCCATATGTGTCTCCCCAACACCCAGGACTCAGCAGGTACACAAACAAACTCAGCCAACATCCACGGGATGAAAAAACCCCTAATGGTCCAGACCACAACTGCACGTAGCGGCCAAGGGTGCAGGATCACTAGGTTGAACTGGGCTTGTCCCCAGCACTCCAATCCGCTGCAATAGCCTCTTTTTAAAAAAGAAAGTCATCCTTCAAACAGAAGGTTCAAAACTTAAGGAAAGAAGCCCCCCCACACCATGTTCCTCTTTTGGGGGGAGGATGGTACCATTCTTTCCAGCTAGTCTCCAAAATGGCACTAGGCAGGCAGTGAAGACCTGCCCCCTTGGAGACTCCCTGCTTATCACGGGGAGGGAAGAGCGGACGAGACATGAAGGGCTCCTTCAGGAGTCTTAGTTCTTTACAAACAAAGAAGGAGACAATCGTCAGGTGCAGAGCCAGGTCAAGACAGCCCATCCAACAGGTGCGTGGAAGGGTCCAGAATGTAGCTGACTTCGGGCTGCAAGAGGCTCATGCCCAGGGGAGGGGGGAGCGGGGGACTTCAGCAGTGAAAGGGGCCAGGCTGGTTCCACCAGGAGAAGCCCCAGGCCAGGCAGTCTTCCCCTTCTGGACTCTGGACGCTGGTGTGGAGCTCAGAGCTGCAGCGAGAGACCTCTCCCTGTGGTTTCATCAGGGACCGACTGGCAGTTTTTTTAAGGGATGGGGGGGTTGTTGATGGTGAGGAGTGAGTGCCGGAGCACAGAAGGAAATGGCTAAGCCCCCAGCCCCAGGCCGTATACCCTCTGGAGCCCAAGGAGACCCGAGTGAAGGTATATTTGGAGGGATGAGGCCGTCAAGTCCACTCCCTCCTGAGGACTGGGGTCTGCCAGCCCATGGGAGCTTCTTCTGGGACGCCGGGGGGCTCTGGCGGGCTTGAACTCCTGATGGGAGCCTCTGCTCCCAAGCATCGCCCAGACCACCCATCTGCCCGCACAGGACTCAGCTTGATGGGGACGCACAGACCAGAGAGAAGGGTGTCCCTTCCCTACACAGAAAAACCTGCTGGCAAAGCGGAACCCAGAGAAGTCAGGAGCTGCGGTGGCAGCATTGAAGGAACACGCTCCCCTGGGAAGAGAACTGTGTGCCGCGGCAGAGGCTGGGATTCTCGGCCACAGACGGCGCCGGCAGAGGGCAGAAACCAAGACGAAGGGCAAATGACCTGCCCCAGCACCGTGGCGAGCGGGGAGGCGGGCAGGGGAGGAGCCAGGCGCTGAGGTTCCGCTAGCACCAGGGAGTCTGGAGGCATCAGAACAAACCAGAGCTGAACCGCTCCCTGCAGCCAGCCCTGACCCCACGCACAGGCGGCTGACTGTCAGCTGATGGGAACAGGAGCGCGCCTGCCTCCCCGCCTGCCACGGGCCTTGCAAACTCTCCACCCTGAGGACATGCTGCTGACTGGTGTCCCCTCTAGATGGGGCCATCGCGGGTCCACGCCTCGGAGGGCTTTCCCTGTGCAGGGACTCAGGCCAGTGGCCCTGCCCTCCCGGCTGGAGGACAGACGGTCCTGCTCATGGGGTGTCACTCTCACTGGACACGGGGTTTCCAGCTGTTACAGGTGGGGTTGTTCAGAGTATCATGGCCTGGCCAGGGACAAAAGGCACCTGCCCTCCAGGGACACAGGGGCTCTGAATCTGCCACACAGGTGTTCAGTGGACGCGACACACCAACTCTGGCTTTCAGGAAGTCTGAGTAAGAACGGGGGGCTGCCCCCTTGAGAGGGCCAGGCGGGGCTGGACCATGCCCCCGAATCTCCAAAGTCAGAGGCTCAGAGGAGCGTGAAGTCCCGGGTCACAAGGCGCTTGTCTGCTTTCGATACTGAGGTTCCCCAACAGGTGGTACTGATGAAGGGCTCCGCCTCCCCGAGGGGAGAGCATCCCTCCAGCTCTCGCCTGAGGGATTCTCTGAGCTGCGGCCGGTGTCTGGGAGGCACCTTCAGGTCACCCCAGCCACCCGTCTGCCCAGCCTGATGGCCACCCACTGGTCATTTTCCCACTGGAGGCTGCATCCTTCTTGGATGGCCCCACCCCGCACGCACCTGCAGTGGACCACGATGGGCCCGGCATGCGCGGGGTTGAGCGTCCTCACTTTCTTCAGGAACTTGAGCATGCCGATGGGGGTGAAAGGCACCCCGAAGTCGGGCCAGCTGGTGAAGTGCAGCTGGCAGACCAGCCGAGGCGCTTTGCAGCCGTCAGGGAGTTGCTGTGGGGACACGCGGAGATGTGAGCAGGCGGGACGGCCCCTTCCCACTCCCCACCCCCAGCATCACGGCTCCAGGACACTTGCTCGAGGTCCCCCTAGGCCGTCCAGGCGTGAGCAGCCATGGGGATTCGTGCAGAGAGGGACCCACCAGTGAAGACTGGACACCTGGGAGTGAGAGACCCTGATGCTTACTGGATCCCATAGCAGTGGAAGCAGCAGAGCAGGGCCCACGGTCACCCGGGCCAGGACCAGGCTGGGCCAGGCCCCAGGCAGCCAGGCAATTGCTTGCAGCCGGCCCTAGGGCTCGCGGACCCATCGGCCAGCAGGCTGGCTGTGTCCCAGTTTGCCGCAACTTTACGTTGCTGTGTAACTGCCAACAGCATAAGCTTTCATTCTCCAAAGCGGCTTGATTTGTGGGGAAAACATATGGTTGGTCTACCCTTGGGAGGCCCCACCCCACCCCAACCCTTCCCTGAAAACCTCTCTCCACTCTTCCTACCCAGAACCGAGGAGTTTGGTTCTCTGCCCCAGGCCACGGAAAGTCATATAGTGTATTTGGAAGCGTGTGTGCGTGTGTGTTTCTGGGAGGAGGTAGGTCAAGGTCACGGACAGTAATATGATAAAGCTCATCCTCTCTCTTTTCCTGTGGCTTCTAGGAAGCTCAGGCTCATATTCTGTGATCTAACCACACCCATCACCCTACCTTTGATTCTTGATAACACCACCTTCCGTTTTTTTTCTAATTTTTTTTTTTTTTAATATCTGAAATCTCTGATTTCATCTGCCTCGCCTACAGGTGTCTTTATTGAAGACTGCCTTAAATCATCTCAGCGGAGGAGTGACTAGCAGGAAAACAGTTTGAAAAATAATGAAATGTTTCAGATATAATTTGGAAACTGTTAAAAAAAAAAAAAAGGAAAAAGGAAAACCTCATGTCTCCACGCCAGTGTGTGAAACGGCCCTGTGCAACTGAGTGGGGACCCCTTCCCACCACCCCCAGGATGCTCCAACTGACTCAGCCTCCTGCATCCAGGTGGTGTCTGGGAGCCAGGAGTATCGACCCCGACTCAAGGCCCTGTGCACCTGCCTGTCAGCTGCCCTGGACCCACAGGGGACCGTGCCGCCTCCCTGCCCGGCGCTGCCTGGGCGAGCTGCGGGGGGCGGCGGCAGGGGCGCCGGGGTGCCTCCGCAGCAAGCCGCGTGCTTACGGACTGCACGCAGAACTTCCGGATGGTGTAGTCCACCAGCATCACGCAGTCCTCCACGCACACCCGCACGTTCCCGTACGTCCAGCAGCCCTGGTCCGGCCAGTACTGGTGGCACTTCTCCTGTGGGACGAGCGGGCAGACAGGCGGTCTGCGGGCGGCCTTTCATCGCCTCGTCGCCCCCGCCCCGGCCGTGGCCACGAGGCCTCGCACACGGCCGGCTCCCGCGACCGTCTTCAGCGGCCGGGCCGCGCCTCCACCGCACCGGAGCTGGTTACGGCAGGACGAGGCCGCAGTCGGACCCCGCTGACGTCTCGATGACTCATCCCCTTACTGACCGCACGTGCTCACCGGACCGTCGGGCTGGGCCGCTCGACAGAGCTTCGGACCCGCGTGGAAGCAGCCTCACCTGGGCGGGGCTGGCCAGGGGACCACGTGCCCCCCAGACACTGCCCATCGCATTCAGTGGGTCAGTTTTCCTGCCCAGTGCTAAGGGCGAACTTAATTTGCCTCCCACCCACCCTCTGTGGAAGAGTCATGGACTTGTAGTCAGCTGAACGCTCCTGACTTTTCTCCAACCAGGGATAAGACTGATGCAGGAATTTGTAGAGCTGGGTGGGTGGGTGGTCAGAGAGAGGTCTTCCTTTGCTTTCCCTCCCCCAGAACTACAAATGGACCACACAGGAGAGGGTGGGGATTGGGCCTCCAGTTCCTGACCCCAGGGCGTCCGCCTCCAAGGAGGACTTGAAGGTCCCCCTAATGGGGGGCCCCTGCTCCATGGCTGCAGGGGTCAGCAAGCCATTGACCCTGGACATCGCCCACAGCGCACAGTTCACAGGCCAGGCCCCGAGGATTAATAATCCTATAAAACGAGTCAGCTGGTAGTTACCAGAGCCCAGTGATTGTGTGATGACACCCCCCAGACAACTACCCTCCAGCGGCCTGGCCCTGGGCAGCTCTGAAGGGACCCTGAGGAGAAGCCCACCCTGATGGTCATGGTTTGGGGCAGGCTTGGCCTCCTGGGGACCCTCCAGAGACTCTCCCCTTGACAGACTCACTTGAGGACCCAAGGGCGGCTTCTCAGACCCCCCAGGGCTCAACGTGTGCTCTGTTTTCACGTCCTTGGCAGTCCATCTACACAGCGGTCACCACCGCCTGCCACCCGCCCCCACCCCCCCGCTCTGCCCCCATCAGATCATGAGATGCCAGCTTTCACAACACCGAGCCAGCATGCTGAAGCCAAGGAGACCACAACAGAAGTGTAAGCAATTAAGAAAAGGGAACTCTACTGAGAAGCGATTTCATCTGAGACACCGAAAATGGAGGCCCAAAGGCAGGCTGTCTGAGTCACAGAGATGGAAAAATGCAGTCGGAGGCGGCAGAGAGACAGCCGGGGGAGGGGACATGCCAAGTAATGAAGTGACAAGAGGACTGACGGGGGGACGGGGCGCCCTCCGAGCCCCCACCCCTGCACTGGTCTCCTCTGTCTCTTGTTTGCAAACAAGCCCCCGAAAGCCTGGCCCAGAGATCAGCTGGTCCCAGGGGACGCCAGGCTCCAGGTCACCCTCCTCGTCCGGGGCCGTGCGGCCACAGCATCCGCTCAGAGCGCGGGGACACCTCCCCCACAGCGTCACCCCCGCCCCCCCAGGGACGTGTCCCTGCCTGGGAACCCCCTGCTTCCGCCCATCACTCTTTTCGGTGAGGGAGCACGGGCCTGGGCAGGATTCACACGGAGGAGGAGGAGGAGGAGGCTGGCCCTCCCTAGCCCTGTCCCAGCTCCTGTGGAAACAAAAGAAAACCCCTCTCCACTCCCCGACCGGAAATGGGGTGGGGTTGGAGGCTTTTCCGCTGCTTTTCTGGGTGGAATAAATTAGTGGTGGGGCAGCTGGGGGCCACCTCATGGTGCCCTCTCCTGCCCCGGCTGAATTCCCCATGGTCTGTCACTTCCATCCCAAAGGGCACCCCTGGGCCCCCTTACCCCGAACCCTAGCCAAACGGCCTAGGTGTTTGTGGGGACAGGCCAGCCAGCCCCTGGCCAGTGAGTGATGGTGGAGGGCACCTATGTCCAGCTGGAGCCAGGACCACACAGGGCCCAGGACAGATGTCTCTGAACAAGCTGCATCTCCCTGTTGACCCGCTTGCCACCACCCCTGTTCAGGCCCTCGTGATGGAACGTGCGAGAAGAACAGTCTGCCTGCTGCTAGCTTCCCATCTGCCTCCCTGTTCTGCTTTCAACTCTGGAGCGTGAGCTCACTTCCGAAAGTGCAGGCCTCTGCTTACTGCTGAGGAAGTCCTCGAGCGCCCATCCACGTCAGCCCGATATCCAGGCTGCAAGCCCCGTTGGTACCTGGATGCATTTCTAGTCATTCTGTCCCTGGCGTGGGCATCCTGGTTCTGGGGCCAGCAGATTGCTCCTCGCCTCACAAACATGCCCCAGCACTTCTCTCCTGCTTGCATCCAGCATAGCTCCCCCAACCCCACGCCCCAGTCTCTAAGACCCAGCAGCAGCAGCATCCTCTACATGAGCCCTCCTGCCTGGCCTGGCCCAGGGCCAAGGATGCGGGGCTGTCCCCCTCTCCACCACACCTCCAGAGCCCCAGTCAAGCTGTGTTTAGGTTTATCCTACAGGGTTCTGTGTCCTTGGAGTTGAAAAGTGAGTGCCTGACTGACTGACTAGGACAGTGAGACCCTGGGAACACAGACAATGTATTTCAAAATAAAAGTGCTGTGAGCCCCGAGGTGTTTTTTCGTCTGCCGTGATAAGCAGAACGGAGAAAGGAAAAGGAAGTGGTGGGCGCACCCCCAGCCAAGCAGCAGCAGCTGAGAAGAACACGCTGGGGACCCGAGGCTGGGCTTACCTCTTTTCTTTCTTTCAGATTCGTCAGCATGACGATGGTTGCACATTTCTGCTCCCAGATCATTCTCCAGAAGTCATTCACTGTCTCCTGTTTGGGACCTGGGAGGAGAGGATGGTCCGAGTCAGACAGAGCCATCCCTGCGAGCTCCAGACCTGTCACCCTGGCCTTTGGGCCTCAGGATGGCTGCTCCCCCCACCTGCCCCGAGAAAGGGGGTGATGGGCCCATTCACTCCCTGCAGAGTCCCAGGATTGGAGTAGGGGGCAGCCTCCCCATCTGGCCCTGCCTTTCTCTCCCGATACATCTCCACCCCCCAGGGGCTGGGAAATCCTCAGGGGCTAAATTAGTGCACCCAGTTGGGTGATGATCGTGGGCCACAAACGCTATTTAAATGGGAGCTGGTTTGCAAGCTGTCAAAGTGGTTTGTGGCCACAGAGGGGCTTGTCAAAGCCTCAGAATAAGACCTCCCATCCCAAACCGCTGAATCAGACTGTGTGTGGGGGTGGGGGAAGGGAGAGATGCTGCCGGTTGCCTGACCCACCTGCCATGTCTAACCCCCTTTCCTCTGGGGAAAAAAAAATCACCTCTCCCAGCTGCCTTCACAGCTAGTGATGCTGTCTGGTGAGATGTAGGCTGAAGTCCCTGGGGAGGGGGTCTAAACAAAAGATTGTGTCCCTGGAAGAAAGTCCTCTGTGGCTCTCTTTCCTCCCTGACTAGGGACAACAGTATATGGAGGTGTGGCAGCCCTTTTGTGACCGTGAAGATGGTACTAAGGAGGGCAGAGGAGGAATAAAAGAGGCCCCCTGCCTTGTGCTGCTGCCCCAGCCCGGGCTACTTCCTCTAGATGTCTGCTTATAAGAATGAAAAAAGACATTTCCATTGGTGTCAGCGAGTGTTTGCCAGGTTTTCTGACATTTCTGACGTTGAAAGCTGGGCATGTTCCTGATGGACTGTGGGCTTATGTGTATATCTCCCTACTTTTCAGGGCAAGTGAAAGTGCTAGTCGCTCAGTTGTGTCCGACTCCTTGTGACCCCAGGGACTGTAGCCCACCAGGCTCCTCTGTCCATTCTCTAGACAAGAATACTGGAGTGGCTTGCCATTCTCCTCTCCAGGGGATCTTCCTGACCCAGGGACTGAACCTGGCTCTGCAGCATCGTAGACAGATTCTTTATCATCAGAGCCACCAGGGGAGCCCATTTTTTGTGTGCATTTAAGATTGCTATCTACACTGAATGTTGGTACCCACTGTTCTAAAGATTCTTGCTGAGGAATGAGGATGTGAAGGAAATCTACTGTTAGCTCCCTGACACAAGCTTCATCAGCCCTGGCTCCCGGGGATGACAGCCCCTAGCAGATGCTGATGTGCTGGGTTGAAAGTACTCAAAAACACGGAAGGTCATGTGCGAGGTTTAAGGGCCTGCTTTCACAGGAAGGTCCCCCAGAGGTGGGCATGGCAACCCATTCTGGTATTCTTGCCTGGAGAATCCCATGGACAGGGGAGCCTGGCGGGCTATAGTTCATGGGGTCACAAAGAGTCAAACACGACTCCGCAACTAATACACTTTTCAAGGCTAAAAGCATTCTCAAGGTTATGGGCTTGATCCAGAAAGTTACTTACTCCCCTCCCTGCTGCTCCCCAAGCCCAACAAGTTGGAAGTCCCATAGCTGGCTGAGAGAAATTGAAGGTTTCCTAATGCAAGTATCAACACGCTGAGACAGCAAGCACTGGGCCGTTGGGCATCCAGGTTTAAATCACGCAGGCTCAGAAACAGATCGTGTGTCTCTGTCTGTCTGCACACACACACAGTGTGGCTGCATGCCTGACATGGTTGTGTATGACAGACATCCCCACATGCTCCCTGTCTGTCTGCCCTGACCACAGACAGGGGCGTATGCGCGCAGAGGTCCAGCTCTTGCGCTCGCTTGAAGCCCTGTGTCCTGGAGGAATTTCATCACCTCACTCTATGCTGCTGCTGTTAAGTCACTTCAGTCGTGTCCGACTCTGTGCGAACCCATAGACAGCAGCCCACCAGGCACCCCCGTCCATGGGATTCTCCAGGCAAGAACATTGGAGTGGGTTGTCATTTCCTTCTCCAGTGCATGAAAATGAAAAGTGAAGTCACCTCACACTATAATGCTCCTTAAACTCTACTGCACAGAATGACCTGCGAATGCTGGCTAAGATCCAAACTCAGGGACAGCAGCTGGTCAGGGGTGAGGCCCACATTCCTGACCACCTCCCAGGGGAGGGGACACCCCTGGCCAGTGGAGCAGACATGTTGAGCGGCAAGGCTGTGAGAGTCATGACATCTTTCACTTCTGTGTTTAGGGAGAGGAGAGGCTGGACAACTCTGATCAGCTATGTAAATATAGCAGTTCACACACGTACGAAAAGCCTGTATAACCCCCCAGTGTGGTTGGTACCAGGTAAGGGAGCAATCGCCTTCCATGTCATTTTACCAAAATCACACTCAGACCGTCACTTAATGAAAAGCTTACCTTGAGCTGCTATGAATTTATTCTTCTCTTTATAACCCTAGAGAAATAAAATCAGATTTGTGATTTTTCAGGATTGTCATTGTGGAAGGACTTTACAGTTAAGAAAGTAACATTTATTTGTCGTGGAGAATTTGGAAAACACAGAAAACCAAGAAGAAACCTTGCCAGGAGTTTCAGAAATAACATGCTATTTCTGCGTATCCCTTGCCAGTATTTTTCTGTGAATACCTTTCCAGATATGCAAACAGACACACAGGCACAGATATATATTTTTTAATTGGTTAATATGTACATATTCTCTTATACTGAATGTTTATAATAATTCATAACTTATATTAAATGATCTTTTAAGGTTCAACTAAACTGGATTCGTAATAATCCATTCTATATGATTTTATTGAAAATTATCTAACTCGTCCCCTCTGTTCTGTTGGGTCAGTAATATAAATGAGTATGGGCTTCCCAGGTGGCTCAGTGGTAAAGAATCTGCCTGCCAAGCAGGAGATCTGGGTTTGATCCCTGGAGTGGAAAAATCCCCTGGAGCAGGAAATGGCAACCCACTCTGGTATCCTTGCCTGAAGAATCCCATGGACAGAGGAGCCTAGTGGGTTACAGTCCCTGGGGTCGCAAAGAGTCGGACATGACTGAGTGACTAAGAAGCAGCATAAAACAGTCTCCTTTGGGCTTATCTTCAACTTAGGAACGAATCCCCAGCACAGACGCTAATTCAAAAGGCGCAGGGCTTTCATGCTCTCTGTGTTGTGGCCGGTGTGGCCACCGTGTTCAGGAAAGTGGGCCAAGTTACCTTCCTGGTCCCGGGAAGAAGGGGTCCAGTGGTCCCCATCCAAACTCAATCCCCGATGGTCCAGGTATGAGTGTCATGCTGTGTTGGGGGGTACTTACATCTATGTAGGAAGCATTGATGTAGTCTGAACACGGGGTTCCATCCACTTGGCTTAAAATCACCCTGGAATGGTCATCTGCAGAAAAAAACACCACCACAAAAACCGTGACATTAGGCCAGGGAATGACACGGACAGGATTAAACACTGTGAAGGATGTTACCATGGTGACCACGGGACAGAGGGAAGTTCTTTGTACACACTCCTGGGAGATGCTCAGCGTCCTGGGTGCAGGGACGCACCTGTTCCATCCAACATGGCACCTCGGCCTCAGGACAGGCCAGGCCCCAGAAAGAACTGAACACACACAGGGCATGACGACAGGTAAGAGCTTCAGGGCCCAGGAGTCGGTGTGCTGGCCCCAGGAGCACTTCCGGGGCCACGCTCCCAGGCTTTCCAAGGGGAGCTGTCCACCTCTGGACAGGTGGGCGTCAGGCCTGAGGGCTTGGGACTCCAAACCCCAGTGCTCATGCTCAGGTCTGCCCCGGAGCAGGCAGGTAACTGGACTCACACGGATGGACTGTGCAGGACGGACCATTGCCTGGAAGATTCTGGCCTGTGGTTCCAGAATTTTCCAGTGTGTGAGGGCCAACCAGGGAGGGCTGTGTGTGGTGTGTGTGTGTGTGTATGGTGTGTGGTATGTGTGTGAGTGGTGTGTGTGTGTGTGTGTGTGTGTGGTGTGTGAGTGGTGTGTGTGTGGTGTGTGTGTGAGTGGTGTGTGTGTGTGTGTGTGAATGGTATGGGTGTTTATGTGTGTGAGTGGTGTGTGATGTGTGTGTGTGAGTGGTTTGGGTGTGAGAGGTGTGTGGTGTGTATGAGTGAGTGGTGTGTGAGTGGTGTGTGTGTGTGTGAGAGTGGGGGTGTGTGTGTGTGAGTGGGGGTGTGAATAGTGTGTGTGAGTGGTGTGTGTGTGGTGTGTGTGTGTGTGTGGTGTGTGTGTGTGAGTGGTGTGTGTGTGTGTGAGTGGTGTGCATGTGGGTGAGTGGTGTGTGTGAGTGGTGTGTGTGTGTGTGTGAGTGGTATGGGTGTGTGGTGTGTGTGAGTGTGGGTGTGTGTGTGTGGTGTGTGTGTGTGTGTGAGTGGTTGTGTGAGTGGTGTGTGTGTGTGTGTGTGGTGTGTGTGTGAGTGGTATGGGTGTGTGGTGTGTGTGAGTGTGGGTGTGTGTGTGTGGTGTGTGTATGTGTGTGAGTGGTTGTGTGAGTGGTATGGGTGTGTGGTGTGTGTGGTGTGTGTGTGTGAGTGGTATGGGTGTGTGGTGTGTGTGAGTGTGTGGGTGTGTGTGTGTGGTGTGTGTGTGTGTGTGAGTGGTTGTGTGAGTGGTGTGTGTGTGTGTGAGTGGTGTGGGTGTGTGTTTGTGGGGTGTGCAGTGGTGTGTCTTGTATGCAGTGTGAGTAGTGTCATATGTATGTGAATATTGTGTGTGTTTGTGGAATGTGTGTACACATACACGTGGGGAGACTTTAACCAGGCCCCATATGACTTGCACGGGTCCATGTCACTTCTGCCTTCACGGGCCCCATTTCTCCATCAAAGAAAAATGTACACACTCTATTTTATGACTGCATTGTGCGCGTGTGTTCTGAGTTGCTTCAGTTGTGTTTGACTCTTTGCGACGTCATGGACTGTAGCCTGCCAGGCGCCTCTGTCCACGGGATTCTCAAGGCAAGAATCCTGGAGTGGGTTGCCATTTCCTTCTCCAGGGGATCTTCCCGACCCAGGTATCGAACCCGAGCCGCTTACGTCTCCTGCATTAGTAGTTGCTATAAGGATGAATATGAGCCAGACTAGGTTAGGTATATATTTCCTTCTGATTCTCAGAAAGTCAGACCATTTCGTGGGTCCCTCCCGCTGTGGGTCTGGGTCTCCACGCTGGTGTGTAAGCGGCCGACCACTTACAGGAGTCAAAATGTATGAAGAACGCCCAGACTGGGGCCCAGGGCTCTAGAATCAAGCTGCTTCTGGGTTACTATTCTGTGCCGGGCAGTACACGGTGGGTACTCTGTATGTATTTACTGCATTAATTACTGGATAGTTCTGTGTTCTTCTCTCTGCTTTGTCCCCTAAGAGTAGCCAGAGGACTGAAACTAACCAAGAAGGGTGTGTGTGTGGGGGTCTGGGGCAAAGATCCCAGGTCACAGACAGGCTGTCTCCCCTCTACACAGAGAACTGCTGGCTTGACCACAAGCGTATGGGCTGGGACACCTGCTGTCTGGACACCATACCCTGCTCCTAATAGAGGACAGGTCAGCGCAGGTCTGGGGAAGTCACGGCCCGCAGAAGGCAGTCAGGGTGTCAGACACCAAACTCACAGTCCTCAAAGGCTCGGCCCTGAGACCCTTGGCCCTGAGGTAGAAATAGCACCGGTGGAACACGTATCAAGCTAGTTAAACATGATTTGGAACAATTTACCCTTCTGAGGACAGCTATAGAAAGCAGGGGGTTAAAAATAGCCTTCTGGTTAGATTTAGCATCTTGCAGTTCTAAGAGCTTCCTGTCTTTTCATTCTAAAAAGTCACACTTCTCCCTCAAAACATCATTTCCTAAAATTATCCCTGGTTGGCGTCTTTTTCCAGAAAAGAGGAGGATGCTCACTCGCCACTGGGCGTGGGGCCATTCCCACACGCAGCCCCTCAACACCCCAGGCACGCTGACCTCTGTCCTCAGAGCTCCCTGGGCTCACACCAGGACTGGCTCCTGCCCCAGGGGCATCTTGTAAACAGGATGCTCTTAGAGGGCTTCCCAGGTGGTGCCCGTGGTGAAGAATCCACCTGCCAATGCAGGAGACTCAGGAGAGGGGGGTTGGATCGCTCAGTCTGGAAGACCCCTTGGAGAAGGCAATGGCAACCCAGTGCAGTATTCTTGCCTGAGAAACATCCCAGGGACAGAGGATCTTGGCGGGTTGCAGTCCATGGGGTCACCAAGAGCTGGACATGACTGAGGGACTATGATTTTTCCCTTTCTTTCTCTGCATGGGGAAGGGGGCGGGAGAGGGAAGGTATATGGGGCTGAGGGATTGGGCCCCTGCCCATCTCCCTGCCTGTTGACCCGACCCCACCCCAAGTACAAGCAGGGTCTCCCAGGCTTGGGGTGTGGGAGCAGGCCTGGGAGCCCCCTGCACAATCCTCCCGTGATCCAGCTGCCCCAGGGCACCTCTGGCCAACCGCCCAGGTTAACCAAATTGGCTTCTCCTAGGTCTCACCCAGCTGGCCTCCTCCAGGGCACACCCCAGTGTTTCCAGGACACGGTTCTGTAAATGTGTCCTTGCACCGACGAGAAATGCTCACATCAGACAGAGTCCCTGGGCCCGTGGTGACCGCCAGCGCCTCAACTTCCTCTGGCCTGGCACTCCTGGGCCAGGAGGGGCTCGGGCAGG
Organism: Moschus berezovskii; assembly: GCF_049115385.1. NCBI lineage: Eukaryota > Metazoa > Chordata > Mammalia > Artiodactyla > Moschidae > Moschus > Moschus berezovskii. The sequence goes on along the minus strand of NC_142471.1, from coordinate 93,427,677 downwards.
ACCCACACTTTACCACTTGCAGAGAACACCGGCTCCCTTCCGTAATACAAGCCAGAGGAACGCGGCTTAGACACGACGGGCATGAAGCAGGCCCTCCTGGGCCCTGCTGGGGACCCTCGGGGGGCGGGGGATGCCCCACCCTGGGCCACCAGAGGTAATTCCCACACCTGGCTGCTAACTCCGCTCCATGGAGCTCAGGCTGAAACCACTCTTGATTAGCCACATAAACGTTCCCTTTAGAAGGAAAATGGCTCAGTGATTAGAGAGAAACGTAGGCCAGGAACCTCAGAAAGGGCTTGGCAGTGAGCTGGCCCTCCACACACACATCATGCAGTCAGCGCACAAACTAAGCTAGTTAATTCAGCTAAGAACAGACGCTAGCTTCCAAATACCCTAATTTTTATTCAGCGCAAATTAGGCCAAAGATCCCCAACCTCCTGCATGGCGTTTCTTTCCCTTGAGCTGTTCAAGCCATGGAACTTGCCTCTGATAAGCCTCATCCAATTTAACAGCAAATCCTCTCAGCATGACCTTTGCCCTGAGTCTAGAACCTGACCCTGGTCTAAGCCACCCTCTCCGCTTGGCTGCGTGACCTGTCGTGTCCCTGGAGCTCCCTTGGCTTTCTCTACAAATATGCGTGGGACAGAAGACTACTTGGTTAATTCCTCTGGTTTTAGTTGACCCAAGCTCATGGTGGACTCTATAAACACACACATACATACACACACACAAACCCAAACCAAAAACACAAATAAATCCTACGCATGCAAAATAGAAATGAACTGCTTCTATCAGGTGCTGAAAATCCAGAGATCACATAGATCAGGTGGACCACAGCTTCTCTTACCCACAGGGCAGATGGACTCAATTCTGATCCTAAAACTTCAGCCAAGAGCCACCTCGCTGAGGGCCAGCACAGGCTGGCTTGCTCCACCCCATGGAGGCTCTGCCCGAGAAGGCAGGTCCCCTCTTTGTCGGGCCTCCAACGTGAATTCACCAGGGTCTTCAGAGGCTACCCTTCTGCCAGCCTGATGGCAAAGTGGACAGGAGGGTCCAGGCTGGAGAAATGACGTCACAACTCACCCCACCCCGCCCCCCAGGCCAGCTTCTACACAGGCATCTGGGAACTCTGGGGGGTCTGTCTCGGCACTGAGGCCTCCAAGGCACAGCCCATCCAGCAACGCCACTGGACTGGTGTGTCCATTCTCTGGCCCCACCACCCCCTGGAGGCCACAACCCCCACCCACGACCCCCATCAGCTGCAGTGGTGAAGACTGGGATGCTTTCAAGCCTTCCCATAGAGCTGCCAAAGCCCAACAGGTCTCTGAACTCTTGTCCCTTCTGTCCTTGTACATGAGCCTTGACACTGGTGGCCCAGGGCACCGTGTTCAAGATGGGGAGACGCTCGGGACCACTAGCTGCCCGAGTACAGGGCTCAAGGCTGGGTCCACAGCAGGAGCTCTGCCAGCCGGGGCAGGTGGCATCCTCCTGCTCCCATCCCCTCCCCACCAGGCAGCCCAGGTCTCAACAGTGAACACAGGCTTGGCACCCAGACCACAAATGGCACAGGCTCTCAGAGCCCCAGGTGGCAGACAGACACCTAGACCCCCACGTGTGAAGGCTAAGCAGGTGTCCTGACCCGGGCCCTGCCCTCTGAGCACCTGGACGTCTGCTGCCTGCACAGGCAGAATCACCAGGAGCTGTAAAGCAAGGCTGAGTGTTGGCAGAACGCCACCGATGACGCAAAAAAAAAAAAAAAAAAGAGCAAAATCTTACTGGGAAGGATGTTGGGGTATCGGTTTTTTTCTCTGTTTTCTTCTTTATTGGCCAGTTCAAAAGTTGCTTGCACGTGTCCAGACGGCAGAGACTAGAAGAAAATGCAGAGTCAGCACTGAACGTGAGGAACCAGCACCTCGTCTATGCAGCCTCCCTCCAAGGGCGGAGTCAAGAAAACGGGTCTCTGAGCAAACTACCTCCTGCGATTTGCCCGTCCCTCTGATCCTGCCCAGAGAAGCCTCTGCCTTGGGCACTGGGCCAGCCCTGGGCGGGGGCCGTGATGGAGACACAGGCCAATCTTCCCTGAGGCCTCCTGTTCACTGGGGCCGACGGGGATGCACAGTGATGACCCACAGCTGGACTCTGAGCTGCATCCAGGCCGCCACTGGGCCCTGCATGGCCAACAAACCCCTGGGACCCAGAAGCCCTGGTCCGGAGCAGGCCCAGCTCAGGGAGGTAGGAGGTGGCCATGGCAGAGCTCTGATCCAGGGCTGAGGACACAGACGCTGGGGCTGAAGGAGAGGAGCTGGGGCTGATGGTGAAGACCGTCCTCCCCTAAAGATGCGGCGTGGACCAGCGGGACAGACACCGCTGCGGGTTCCTTGAGAACCCAGACTTGGGCCCACCCCCCCGTCAGCATCGCAGTTACCCGCATCCCAGCGGGCCTGCACGCTCTGCCCTAACCCTCCTTTTGTCTTGAGGGGAAATTGGGTCTCGGGGCTCTGCTAGGGCCCTACAGCTGATGGGCAGCATAGCAGATGTGAGCTGGCATCCTGACTTTTAGTTCTTTCCACCACTCAGAGTCCTTCGGCCCTTGTTGGAGCCAAACCTCCTCTCACATTTGCTCGCTGCTGGGGAGGGTCCACGCTCGGGTTGGGGGACAGTGCTCTTCTAAGACCACAGCAGGAAAGAGCCTTCTGAACCTCCTTCAAACATCCAACCCGACCGTCGGGTCAACTAGGTGCCAATGGGACTCGAGTAAGGAGTGTTAACGTTTATCGAGTATTTTCGATGGGCTGGGCACTGGGGAAGGGCTGGGTCACCGGCCTTCACAACCCACCTAGCAGCAGGTGACACTAGGGCCGACCATCACTCCTGTCCTGTAGATCAGCAAACAGAACCCCAGGGTGGCTGCTGAATTGTCCAGAGTCACCTGCCTGGCAAGTAGCAGACAGTGGGAGGGGACCTGGAGCTATCACCTGGATCCCGAGAAGGGCACTATCTTCTTTAAAGTGTGGACAAGCAGGGGCTTCCAGGGTCTGGGGCTCAGGGCCCAGGAGACTGGGGCCCAGCCTGGGGTCAAAGTCCCAAGTCAGGGCCCCCTTCTCTCAGGACAGGGGGTTTCTCTATCACAGACTAAGCCCCTGCCAGCCTGTGTCCTCTCCCCATTCCACGCTCAATGGCCACAGGCAGAGGCTCTGCCCAGGTCAGTGTGAAGGCCAGCCCAGCGGGTGCCTGGGCAAGGCCAGTGAGCAAGGTTTCTTCCAGGCTAGTACCTCCACTGCCACGGGGAGCTCTTGGCCCTTCATCAAAGCTCTTAACACTGAGCTTCCTGATCAAACCTCAACACGAAACATGTGACCATGTTCTAGAGCCTTCTCTTTTTCACCTCAAAGCTATTTTTGACCCCAGCCCTGAAAATAAAAGAGGCATGAGACCATCATGGCAGGGGCCGGGGGGGTGCGTGATGTGATGGGTTAGTTAAAACCCACAGAATGTGCAGCTCTGGAACCCTGATCTGACCTGTGCTGCGATCACGAGTCGATATTGATTTATCAGTTGTGACAAACGTAACACACTCAGGCACGATGGTGCTCATTGGGGAAACCGTGCAAGGAAAGAACAAGTGTATGGGAACTTGGTACTTTCTGCACAATTTTTCTTCTAACGTAAATCTGCTCTAAGAATGCTCCATTACAATTAATTTATTAAAAAAAAAAGAAGAAGCCTCCCTTTTCCTAGGAAGGTGAGGGGGGTGCAGGGTGGGGCTGAAGGAGTAGCTTGGAGACGTCCGAATGGTGAGGATGAACTGGGCTGTGACATCCCCAGCCATGACCCGAGAACAGAGCCGGGACACGGGGTGATGTCCCGACTCCATGGGTGGTGGCACAGGGGGCCACATGGGCAACAGAGGCAAAGCGCCCTGGGCCCCGTACCATTTCCAAACACACGGGAAGAAACAGCCCCTCCGAGCAGGCCAGCGTTTCTCCCGCTGTCAGCCACCCAGGAATCGTGTCTCTGAGCTCCGATGGCTCAGGACAAATAAGGGGCCTCCTGGGGTGGGGGGGTCTGCCATTCCTGGGGCACTGCTATTGTACCCAGAGTGCCCTGCCTGTGGCCCCCGACAGATAAATAACTTGTGATCAATTGTTCTGTTATGTATGTTGGCTCAAATGGTTGTGGGTTTGTTTGAGGTGATGTTTCATAGTAGCTCAGTTGGTAAAGAATCTGCCTGCAGTGCAGCAGACCTGGGTTCGATCCCTGGATGCGGAAGGTCCCCTGGAAAAGGGAATGGCAACCCACTCCAGTATTCTGGCCTGGAGAATCCCATGGACAGAGGACCTGCCGGGCTACAGTCCATGGGGTCACAGAGTCGGACACGACTGCACGACTAACTTTCCTTCATTTCAAGGATCATGTGTGTCGCACACAAAGACACGCCCACATTCCTCTCCCTCATTCCGGTGTGCACTGCGCTGGGCCCTCCCCTAGGGGCGCCTCCCTGGGCCTTTCTGCAGCACTTAGGATTAGGTCAATTCCAGGCACTGGGCTTGAAATAACCCACAGGGGAGGGACAGAGGCTTCTGGCCTCCCAGCTGTCTGGAGAGGGACGCCTGCAGGACTCAACCAGGGGTCTGGGACAGCCTTGGCGAGCTCAACATTCTACCATGGTGCGCGGACGGCCGACTGGACTGTCACAGAAGTCGTCCTTAGATGGATGGCGCTCAGCCCCCTCCCCTGCAGACACGGGACCCAGGCCTTAGCTCTTTCATGGGCTGAGACACTCCTGCGGGGCTGGGTGGGCCTCGTTTCACAGATGAGGAAACCGAGGCAGAGGTGCGGCATGTTGCCCAAGCCCTGCAGGCTGGCGAGAAGCAGACCTGGGGCAGGCACGTGAGCACCTAGCCTCCTGCATCGGCGCCTCCATTACTCCACCAAACAGCTCCCAGCGCCAGGTCCTTGTTAATTTCAAATTCATGTCAGCTTTGATTGGCCAAGGCACACGAGTCCAGACTCCTCTGGATCGACTGCTCTGAGACCCACCCATCTCTCTGCACAGATTCTGGGCGGGGAGCTCAGGACAGAGGCCAAAAAAAGGAAAAAGAGGAGTGTGGGCCCACGGCAAGCGTGGGCACCTGCGGGGCCACGCATGGGCTGGTCGTGGTGGTCGCAATGCTCTTAGCAGCGGCTTCCCGCTCACTTGAGAGAGGAGTGGACTGGGGTCCAGAGGGGGCAGGCCTCTGGGGTCCCCCAGAGCCAGGACCGGACTCCACGTCCTTGCTGGACTCCGACCTCTCGACCCTCCCTCTTGGCCCTTTCCTGAGCAGAGGCAGTGGGCAGGGGTGTGGCCAGGAAGGCTGTTTAGTGGCTGCGGTGGGTGAGCAGGGCAAGGCGCTTGCTTTGGTTCCAAAACGGAAAGGAGTATTCCAAAAAACCCAGGGGTTAAGAAAAATCACGTTTGATTTCAACATCTAAAAAACCCCTAAATTAACACACATACACACAAATCCATGATGAACAAAATATTAAACTTTTAAATATAGGCAGGATCAGTTAACAGTGGGGTCACAAGCCCTGTTGGAGCCTGGGGTCACAGGAGACACCAGAGGGACCCTGTCTTTATTTACAATTATTAATTGCTATTTTGTTCAACATGGATGGCTGGCATCGATTTATAAGAATTGTATGAAAATAGTATCTATCCAGAAGATGAGGTGTTTTGGCGCCCCCTTACACACTGCATCTGGGGCAAGGGCCTTACCTGCCTGACTCTCTTCTCGGGCCCTAACTTCTGAGATCTGTGGCTCAGCTGGTGACTTCTGACTCAGCCCTCCCTCTGCAAGGCCAGTCACCAGCCTCCACGTGGAGAAAAACAAACGCCAGAGGAAACGGGACAAGAAAGGCGGTAGGGAGGCGGTCCTGCAGCCAGCCGCCGACCTGGATAGTCACTCTGAAAACTGGAGAATTAACTTCTGCTGTCAGGCTGGGAGGCTGCAAAACAATACGGCCTGGAGCTGTCTTTCACTCTGACCTAATTTCCCAAAAAAGGGACACATTTGGAAACAATTAAAAGGAAGCAAGATAAAGGCAAAAGAGGACTTGTGTTAAAAAAAAATAAGCCCAAAGTATGGTCTAAATGCGCCATCAGCCTGCAGTTCCTTCCAGGGCTGCTTCTGGGTGAAAAGTCACTTGTCTGCAGCCGGAGTCGCCCTGCCTTCAGAGACCACAATTGTGCCATCTTTGCTTTTCACAAAGTCCGAGCCTCACATTTGACCTGGGAGGTCATTAAGGCATCTTCCCACCCGGCTCGTCCATGATGAAGGAGACGGACTGACGTGTCGGGGCCGGGGTGGCACAGGCAGAGCCAGGAGCAGGCGGCCCTCCTGCTGGAAAGCCGCCCTCTTTCAGGCTTGACGCCGGCGCGTGGACGTTTACGAAATGAGGAAGATGCGTAAACAGAGACTCAAAACCAGGGATAAGCACTGAGCAGCCAGACCCAAGACAGCCTTTCCCAGTGTCTGTCTGTCTGCTTGGCATCCAAGCCCTATCTGTACCTTTGTCCATCCATCCCTGTACTGTCATCTGTGTGTGCATCCACCTATCCACCTACCTGTCTGTCTGTCTGTCCACCTGTCTAGCTGTCTGTCTGTCTGTCTACGTGTCTATCTGCCTGTCTATCTAGCAGCTTCACAATTCATGGGACATTAAATATTAGCAACTCAAGGGGAGGTGTCATTATCGTACACTTGTGTTTTTATTGAGAGTTAGGAGGATCTATTTGCTACCAGCAGGCTGGACCAGTTGGTTAAATTCATCTTAATTAGCTTTGCCATTGTTAAGTCCATCCAAACCAGCAGTAGCAGGACCAACACCCTGACTCGGGCAGAATCGAATGGCTGTGGAGGCAGGGTGATGGCCCCTCACGGCCACCCCCCGACCGTCTAACTGAGGTTGTGCAGGGTGGTCCACGGGCTCCTTTGCTCTCAGCGTGGTCCGCTCACCCTGGTCCTGTGGTCCGCTCGCCCTGGTCGTGCACGGCACTGGGATGACGGCGCTGCCTTCTTACTTGATTCAGAACTCAGCGCTCAGGGTGTGTGACGTGGAAGGAGGCTCTGAAACTCCTCCTCAACCATCTTATCAGTGGGGGGGAGGGTCAGCGGAGGGCATTGCGGCAGAAACCGGGTTTCCTCAGAACACCGGTTTGGGAGCTGCGTCATGGTGGATGTGAGCATTCTGGGCCTTTGGGGTAATTTATCAGGTAACACAACACCCTACATCCCAGCTCCCTTCCACACGACGAGACAGAGGGCCCAGACTCACATTGAACTCCTCCCGAAAGCGCTTGCAGTCGTCCGCTGAGCGGGCACGGATCTCGTCCTCCAGGTGCGCCACGGGGATGGGGAAGAACTTCTTCGGCCCCGATGGGGACCTGCTGAGAAGCATCACCCTCTGCTGCTCTGTGGGGCCAACAGAAACACGAGGCCGTTGAGCCGTGCTTCCAGATGGGCGGGGGACTTACTGACCGGACGAATGGACAACCTCCTGGAGGAATGACGCAGCTGGAGGGGGATGTTCCTCTCAGACCATGAGCAGCTGAAGGCAAGCTCTGTCTCCTACAATATACCCTCATCACTCATCGTGACGGCTGGACAGCCCCCTCTGGCTGTGTTACCTGCTCTTGCCAACCAGAGATCCTCCCAGCTCACTCGGCCACCCATCCACCTGTCTTTCCATCTGTCCCCTGCTCCTTCTACACAGGACTTAGGCACCTTCACACTCCAGGCTTGGAACAGACTTGAGTAACGACAGGTTTCTGGGCATAAACTGGTAACACACTGGGAACCTGTCCAGATAGAAGGCCCCCATGGGCACAAACTGGTAACACACTGGGAAACTGTCCAGTTAGGAGACCCCCATGGGCACAATCTGGTAACACCCTGGGAACCTGTCCAGTTAGGAAACCCCCATGGGCACAAACTGGTAACACCCTGGGAACCTGTCCAGTTAGGAGGCCTCCATGGGCACAATCTGGTAACACCCTGGGAGCCTGTCCAGTTAGGAGGCCTCCATGGGCACAAACTGGTAACACCCTGGGAACCTGTCCAGTTAGGAGGCCTCCATGGGCACAATCTGGTAACACCCTGGGAACCTGTCCAGTTAGGAAACCCCCATGGGCACAATCTGGTAACACCCTGGGAACCTGTCCAGTTAGGAGACCCCCATGGGCACAATCTGGTAACACCCTGGGAGCCTGTCCAGTTAGGAGACCCCCATGGGCACAATCTGGTAACACCCTGGGAGCCTGTCCAGTTAGGAGACCCCCATGGGCACAATCTGGTAACACCCTGGGAGCCTGTCCAGTTAGGAGACCCCCATGGGCACAATCTGGTAACACCCTGGGAGCCTGTCCAGTTAGGAGATAGTCCTGTAACAGATAGTCCTGGTTAACAAAGGTAACGACAGTGACCTTCCCAACAGTTACTCAAACCCCATCAGCTCCAGGAGAAATAAGAGAAAGCACCCTTGTGTTTTTGAGGGGGCGGGGCTAGAGTCTTCGAAAAGGAGAAGGGCCAGGCTGCAAGGGGGTCCCCGAAAAAGCTACTTCCACAAACTCAGAGCAAGACAGACAGCAACCCCTGAGGCATACGCCTCCCATCCTGGAGAGTGAGCCGCTGTCCTCCACGAGGCCACACGGCTCTGCTGTCACTGGCGGCCGGGCCAGTCCCCGCCTGCAGAGCTGTTCCCGTGCCCAGTCAAGAACTGCCCCCAAGGGCTCACCCCTCCTGGAGACGGACACTCCAGGATGAGCTAGGCGGCCTCGCCAGCCACACCCTCCTCGCCCCATCCGGGCTGTTGGGACGGGCGGGGCAGGAGCCGGAGGCAGGGAGGAGGGGCCTAGAGGCCACGTGCTGTCATCCAAGCGTGGTTGCGGGTCCCCCCGGCCCTGCAAAACTGCCCTCGTGGGTCTGGCCAAGGTCCCTCTCTGCTGAGAACTCTGCAGAGTCTTGGGTCAGTTGTGCAATTCAGGTGAAGTCTGACAGCACCCCTGCTCCCCCAAACCATGGAGTAAGTCGGCAGTAAGCTGACTGAGGAACTTGTAGTCACTGGTATTTTTTTTAATTTATGTATCCTAATTGGAAGCTAATTACTTTACGTTATTGTATTGGTTTTGCCATACATTGACATGAATCTGCCCCAGGTGTACATGAGTTCCGCTGAACTGGTATTTTTAAAAGCCTCAGCCTCATGCACCTCTCTCAGACATCTCAACGTGTGGGAAGAAAACCAATGTGCCTTTGTAAAGGGGCATTTACAAGTTAGTAGCTGAATTTGGAACCTAAAAAAAATGATAAGGAATGCCCCTGACCCTCCGCGTTGCTCCGTCAATTCCCTTTTTTCATCTGACCTGAAAAGCAGTGTGGATTCGGGGGTGAGGGGGGCCCTTCTGAAAAGGTTGGTGATGAGCCCACCTGTCTCACTGAAGGCTGATCTAAGACTCCCTGACAAATGTCAGATGTTTCAAAATCCTGTGAAAACGACAGGATGTGCAACACCGTCTCCCTCCAAAGCCACAAACTGAAACGCCTCAAACGTCTGTTTCACACCAGAGCGAAAACGACGAAAGCTCTGAAACGGGGAAGCACTGATTATAAAAGACAGCATGATGCCGGGTGATGCCAGACGAGAGTCGCAAAGCTGGAGCGGTTTATTGTTTCAACGTGAAGCTGCAAGGAAGGCACACCTCCACCCAGCCCTGTCCGGGTCCCCCCTTACCTTGCTCTTCAAGGATCCCGTTGGGCATCTTCTTGTCGTTGGCACTGACCACCGCCTTCCTCTGCTTCCGGAACCTTAGAGACACAGATCATTAGGGGGTCAGTCCAGGGAGCTGGCCCAGAGCCCAGGGTCCCGGGGTGGCCCAGCAGGGGAAACCCACCAGGTGAGACGGGAGAAGCTGCTTCTGCTGCTCATGGCTGAGCTGCTGCCCGCCCGGGTCCAGGTCCCTGCCCGCCCGCCTGCCCTCAGCCGCCCGGCCCCGCCCGCCCGCCCCCAGTCACGGCCTCCCTCTCCGCATCATTTCCTCCCCAGCAGGTCGGGGCGAGTCAGCGGCCCGGACACTCCTACCTGAAGAAGTAGGCGGCGAGCAGCAGAAAGAGCAGGAAGACTAGCAGGGGCAGCAGGAGCCAGGCCAGCAGGGGCTGCGGCGCGCCGGGGGCCGGGGGGCCTGGGGGCGGAGCGGGCCCCCCGTCAGGACTCCCACACGAGGGCCGCGGGGGTCTGGGCAGGGGGCGGTCCCCAGCGCCAGGCTCACGGTGTGCGGAGCGGCCCCCACCCCACCAGCCCTCTTCCCTGTTGCCAGACCTCGCTTCACAGGCCACCGATTAGCCCCCGTCCCATCAGCCCTCCTTCCCGGACACCGGGGCCCCGCTTCGCAGTTTGCAAACCCTCTCCTTCGACAGCCCTCCTTCCCGGACACCGGGGCCCCGCTTCGCAGTTTGCAAACCCTCTCCTTCGACAGCCCTCCTTCCCGGACACCAGCGCCCCGCTTCGCAGTTTGCAAACCCTCTCCTTCGACAGCCCTCCTTCCCGGACACGAGCGCCCCGCTTCGCAGTTTGCAGAGCAACCCCTCCCTATGGACCTTCTTCCCTGATACCAGAACCCAACTCAACAGTTTGTAAACCGTCTCCATCAACAGCCCTTCACCCTGGACTCCAGCGCCCCACTCTACACTGCTTGTAAACTCTCCCCTTCCGGAGCCCCTCATCGTGGACGCTGGCTCCCCACTTCACAGGTCTGCCATGCAGTCCACTGCCCTGGTCACTGGTACCACCCAGGTGCCTCCACTTAGACGCACAGCAGTGTCGCCAAGAAGAACCTGAACCGGGGATCCGGTTACCTGACTGGCCCAAGGCCCCCTGCTGCAGGGCAGGGAACGCCCAGACTCCCATGTGACCTGTTTCCCCAGGTCCTGGGAACCTGACGCTCCCCATAACAGGAGATGGAGGAGAGTGGGGGTGCAGACATCCCCCTGCTCTGTCCCAGGACGGGTGGGGAGCCCCCCAGGCCTCCACACGAGCTCAGGGTACAGGCCAGCAGCCTGACCCTTGGCTGGTCAGAGACCTGTTGCCACATGGTAAGCCGGTCTCTCAGAGCTGCGAGCTTCTGATCCCGCCTTCTGATCCAGCCTGCCCAGACTCACCCTTGCTCCCAGCCTTCACCCCTTTCCTCCACCGGCAGGTTCCCCCATCCCTGGACACAACGTGCCTGCCCGCAAGCTGCCCTCCAGGCCTGAATTCCAGCGGGCTCTGGTGGCCTGGCTGCCACCCTCAGACCCCACCTCCTCACCAAAATGCCCTCAGTCCCCAAGGAGCACCTCGCATTCCAGGGCACACCCGCGAGGACCGGGGCTGAGCGGCCGAAGCCCCCAGAGAGGGGCTGTGCGTATGGACAGAACCGACCAATCACCGTGGTAAATGGGGTTCCCTGCTCTGGCTTTCTGTCAGATGAGGCAGCTGCCTCTCTTCTTGAAGGCGGAGGTCAGGTGGGCACTCCCAGTGACCAGCGGGCTCGGGAGGCTCAGGGGAGCTGGGGGTGTGCGTGTCTGTCTTGCTGGACTGGACACGTCTCAACCCCAGCCCACTGGGACCAAGGGAAGGTGCAGCTCAAGAGCTTAATTCTCTAATTCAGATAGAAATCTCCATTTTTATGTAAAAATGATCGGATTTCTAAATATTGGTGAGCAGTTTTGAAAGCCAACCTGGGCCTCCGCAGGCTGGGTTGTGTTCCACCCAGGGCCACCAATGGGCTCTGCATGGGAAGTCGGTGTGGTGACTAAGAGGAAATTTGAGTCACTTTCTGTTTTCATTTCACACTGAGGTAGCTCAGACTGGGTGGGGTTGAGGGTCCGAGCGGGGGGAGCAGAGGAGGCCTTTCCCGGAGGCAAGTAGGCTGGTGGTCCACTCAGGGCAGGCTTCCCCACAAATCTCCCCCAACTCTATGCAGCCAGTGCTCCAAGTCAGGTGTGGACAGATGTCCGTGCAAATACGCACGCCCACACACCTGAGAAGAAAATGGCACTCCACTCCAGTACTCTTGCCTGGAAAATCCCACGGACTGAGGAGCCTGGTAGGCTGCGGTCCATGGGGTCGCTAAGAGTCGGACACGACTGAGTGACTTCACTTTCCCTTTTCACTTTCATGCATTGGAGAGGGAAATGGCAACCCACTCCAGTGTTCTTGCCTGGAGAGTCCCAGGGACGGGGGAGCCTGGTGGGCTGCCGTCTCTGGGGTTGCACAGAGTCGGTCACGACTGAAGTAACTCAGCAGCAGCAGGACAAACCTGAGAGGTGTGCACGAGCGTGCACGGGCGTGCGTGGAATCTGGTCCTGGAAGTTAAAAGTCGGGGGCTGTCCTGGGAGTTCTGGCCTTAGCAGTGCATCTGTACACTTCAACTTGTGCAGACCACCTGCTGGAATGGACGGCCCTGCGAGGCAGCGGTGGGTGGGGAAGCCCTTTGGTTCTGCCTCAGGCCTGCGGATGCCTGCTAAGTCACTTCAGTCGTGTCTGACTCTGCAACCCTATGGACTGTAGCCCGCCAGGCTCCTCTGTGCATGGGGTTCTCCAGGCAAGGATACTAGAGTGGGTTGCCATGCCCTCCTCCAGGGGATCTTCCCCAGCCAGGGATCGAACCCGCGTCTCTTACGTCTCTAGCATTGGCAGGCGGGTGCTTTACCACTAGCGCCACCTGGGAAGCCTCTGCCCTAAAGAGCTGAGTTATCAGTCAATCATTTTATTTTTCGGGGAACGGAGGACTGGGGAGCCAGTCACCCTGGCGGTGCCCCCGGTGCCACCTGCAGGCACATCAACACAACTGGGACATTTCTTCCCGACTTTTGGGCAAAGTGTGCTCTGCCGGGTTGAATGTTTTGCTAAATGATCCTGCAGGTGCTGAGCCCTGGGCCAGCAGAGGCCAACTTCTCTCTGCCTGGCCCAGGGAAGCACTGTCCCGAGGGTCCCAGGCTGCAGTGCTTGCCAGTGACCCGGTACCCAGAGGGCCAGCTGGGAACAAGGCAGCGTGATGTATACAGTTTGTCTATCTGCTGCCATTTCTGGTCTTTCTTTTCTGTGGTTTTGGATTTCTCTGGAGTTTCAACATGAAGACGGTGCGGCTAGTTGCCAAAGATGGTCAGGCACCTGGAACTGCTCTCCTGGCTGGAGACTTAGTTCAGCAGGGAACCTCGATTCTCCCCGCTCACAGGGGCCTTTGTAGGAGGTTTGTTCAAAGTCAGGAAATCATGTGAAGCCCTCAGGCTGGATGGGGTTTGAACTCCTGACCCCAGGCTGAATGGTACCAACTCTAATCACCTTGGTGTACCTCTTCCTGGAGGGAAATTGATAATTTTTGTTTTCCTGAAGTCCCGTCATGACCAAGTCATGATGCTTAATTTCATGGGTCAACTTGACCGGCCACAAAGAAAATTGGTCAATATATCTGAGTAATCTTGGTGTTTCTAGAGGGACGGTCTTTGGATGAGAATCAATGTCTGAGTTGTTATTCTGAGAAAAGCAGACAGCCCTCCTCACGGTGGGTGGGCCACATCCAATCAGTTGAAGGTCTGAACAGAACAAAAAGCCAGAGCCTCCCTGTGAGTAAGAGGGAATTCTTCTTGCCTGACTGCCTTCCAACCGGGGCACCACTCCTTCTGCTTCTAGAGCAGCCTGCCAGTCTCTGGACTGAAAATAGGACACTGGCTCTGCAGATTTCGGACTTACCAGCCTCCACAATCGAGTGAGCCAGTTCCTTGTAATAAGTATAGGTAGAGACATAAGTATATATCTTGTGGACTCCATTTTTTTGGAGAACCCTGACCCGTATACCAAGTGATGCCCTATCACAGAAGTCCTGGAGTGTTACGTCTGGGAGTCTCAGGGGAAGGATGGAGTGGGGTTGGAGCATCCAGATGGGACTGACAACAGCCCCAGGAGCAGGGGGAGGGGGTCCAGCCCCCGCTGGTTAGAGGCTCCTGCTGACCCCGCCAGGGGCAGGAGCCAGCAGACACAGACAGGCCTACAAGTCTACCCGGGAGGTGTGGGGTGCCTAGGACGTCCCCATCAGCTCCTCGGGGGCTCAGAACTCACCCAGCAGGTGAGTGTCAGGCACAGTGTCAGTCCCTCTGTGTCAGGCACACGTCCAAGAAGGAGATGCTAAAAGATGCTGGACAGCCAACTCTCTGGGCGGTGAGAATCTGGCCAGGGAACAGGCTGCCTCCAACATACTCTTCTGCTACAAACAGCCAACACTGAGGAGTCCTCTGTACCCCAGCACGGTTGTCTCTTAATCCGCTCAGCACTGGCTGAAGTGGGTACTGTTCTCACATCTTGCAAATGGGACACTGAGGTACAAGGCGGTGCAGCAACTTGCCCGAGGCCGAGGCCGCTCAGCCGCTCAGGAGCAGAGCTGGTGTGAACACAGGCGGGAGACTCAGTGGTGTTTGTTCTCGCTTCTCCTCTTCTCTCCTTCCCTCCTCTTCTTTTAACTTTGCGTGGCATTTACTTTGTTTTATGGAGGTGAAATTTACCAGCTATAAAACACCCATTCTGAGCACACGATTCAATGTGTTTTAGTAAATTCACAGTCGTGCAGCCATCACCACCATCCAGCTTTAGAACTTCACCAACCCACTGAGATCCCTCCTGCCCATCTGTGGTCAATCCCAGGCCACCCCCCCCAGCCCCAGTCAACCACTCATACACGGCTCCCCGCAGTGATCAGCCTGTGCCAGGCATTTCGCTCACGTGGAACCATATGATGCGTGCTCTTCCCTTCCCTGTCTGGGCACCTAGTAGCATGCTTCTGTTGTCACATGTATCCAATTCTTTTTCCTTTCCTCCTCTCTAACTTCCAGCGTATGAAATCAGAGACAGACTAGAGTGAGAAAGACCCGTGGATCTGCCTCCAGACTTCCTTGGATCAACCCTGTGGGTCCACAGCCCTGCCCACCTCCTGCCCGGCCACTCACTCTTTTCCAGGTCACGCCTAGACACCCCATCCCTTTCCTCTGCATACTCTAGTATGCATCTCTAAAATGAACAGATGCTTTGTTGTTCAATCGCAAAGTCGTATTTGACTCTTGGTGACTCTATGAACTGCAGCACGCCAGGCCTCCCTGCCCATCGCCAACTCCCAGAGTTTATTCAAACTCATGTCCATCAAGTTGGTGACGCCATCCAACCATCTCACCCTCTGTCACCCCCTTCTCCTCCTGCCTTCTGTCTTTCCCAGCATCAAGGTCTTTTCCAATGAGTCAGCTGTTTGCATCAGGTGGCCAAAGGATTGGAGCTTCAACATCAGTCCTTCCAATGAATCTTCAGGGTTAATTTCCTTTAGGATTGACTGGTTTGATCTCCTTGCTGTCCAAGGGACTCTCAAGAGTCTTCTCCAACACCACAGTTTGAAAGCATCAATTTTTCGACACTCAGCCTTCTTTACGGTCCAGCTCTCACATCAGTACATGACTACTGGAAAATCCATAGCTTTGACTAGCCAGACCTTTGTCTCTTATTTTTTTTTTAAAATAAACCCAGCTACTGTACCAATATCTCATCATCCAAAATATTAATTTCTTAGTGAATGTCATCAAACATCATGCCAGCATTTAAATACCTGCTTTATGACCAACCTAGATAGTATATTAAAAAGCAGAGACATTACTTTGCCAACAAAGGTCCGTCTAGTCAAGGCTATGGCTTTTCCAGTGGTCATGTATGGATGTGAGAGTTGGACTGTGAAGAAAGCTGATCGCCGAAGAATTGATGCTTTTGAACTGTGGTGCTGGAGAAGACTCTTGAGAGCCCCTTGGACTGCAAGGAGATCCAACCAGTCCATTCTAAAGGAGATCAATCCTGGGTGTTCATTGGAAGGACTGATGCTAAAGCTGAAACTCCAATACTTTGGCCACCCCATGCGACGAGTTGCTTCACTGGAAAAGACCCTGATGTTGGGAAGGATTGGGGGCGGGAGGAGAAGGGGACGACAGAGAATGAGATGGCTGGATGGCATCACCGACTTGATGGACATGAGTTTGAGTGAACTCCGGGAGTTGGTGATGGACAGGGAGGCCTGGCGTGCTGTGATTCATGGGGTCGCAAAGAGTCGGACATGACTGAGCGACTGAACTGAACTGAACTGATGGACTCATCAATGTTTGTTCAGGATTGGTCTGAATTGGGTCCTGCACAGTGGAGTGTTTCTCTTGCTCCCACCGGAGCTGATCTGACTCTCAGCCCAGGGTTATGTCTGCTGCCTTCTGAGTGCCCAGCTTTGCTCTGGTCAAATCCTGGGTACCTGTTCCTAGCCAGCTTGATTTACAGATTCGCAACATCAGAAGCAGGCTGAGGAAGCCACTTACCTGCCCATCAGCTTGCGAGCTCATCAGGAGGAGGGGCAGGGGGCCGTGGGGGCGGGAGGGCAGCGGGGAAGAGGTGGCGGGGTCTTACCTGCGGTCGTGGAGGTCCAGTTGCTCTGAGCAGTGGTGGTGGTGGTCTCGTTGCCCTTCAGAGCCTTGGCGAGGGGCAGGCTAACACCCGCCAGCAGGAACGGACAGAAGGGCTCCATAGCGACCCTGGAAGAGGCAGGAGGGGCTCAGAGGACTCACCACTGCCCACCTGGGGCTGGCCAGCATCCACGAGGCAGGAAACTCAAGGAAGACACAGAGGGATCCAGGAAAAAAAACAACAGGGTGGGCTGGGGATCAGAGTGGCGCTGGGGGTGCTTTGGGAGAGGTCTGTCTAGCAGGAGAGGTCTGTGTACCAGCATGATTTCCACCTGCACTTGGGAATTAATTTCAACTTAGAACAAGCCTGGTTAGGAACTCCACAGCTACCCTTAGGTTATAGACACTCATGCTGTTCAGGTTAATTTCCTTTATTGTCTGTTTTAAGAGGGAGAGGAGGCAAACAAGAACTCGGACGTGCCTGGGGAGAACAGACTCTGAGAACAACACGCGGTCCGGGATTCTGTGTGGCAGCTTCACAGCCCTTCAAAGAGGCGGCTCACCCTGGCTTCTGGATTGCCACTGACAGTGACTTGCTGAACATGTAGGAGCAGTTCGCTGCCTGCCAAAACACAGCGGAGCGTTCCTGTGCTGCCTCACGGCAGCATCACTGCTCTCAGGAAGGATCGCGGGCTCAGGGAGGTGTGGGTTGACCAGCCTGTGGTCACAGGACCGGGGGATCGGGAGTGGGGCTCCGGCCACCTCACAGGGTCCACCTCTGCTGTCCCCCGTGGTCACAACCACAGCCACAGCCTGGCCCTCATTCCCAGGTGCTGGCCTGGACTGCCTCGGGTGGAGCTATAGGAATAGGTTCCCGAATACTTCCAGCCCCCAGTCATCCACCGGTCCCAACTCCAGAGCCTCACTGTCATAAAGCCCAGCTCTGCCCCCTCACTGGTGAGGTGTGAGCGGTGGCCCGGGGATGAGGTTCTGGCATCCTGTCGCTGTTCCTCTCAGCCGAGCACTTGGCCTGTGGTATTCATGCATCATCTCATCTAAGCTTCTCGACTCCAGGCTGACAGCCGTGCGTCTGGCTCTGCTCAGGTCTGAGCTCTCAGGGGAAGCAGAGGGAAGCCCCTGCCTGGGGCAGGGGGCGGCCAGCTCATCTGGCAGAGCCACTTGGGTACCTTGGGGCAGAGAAAAGTATCTATGGGGTGGATGGATGGATGCACTGGGCAAGCCTGGACCATGATGTGGCTCAAGAGAGAAAAAGGCTCTTTCGCCCACAAGACCTGCAGGATGTCGCCGGTGACCCCCACTTGGCACTCTGGTTTGCAAAGACACCACAGGCCCTTGGGAATCCTGACGTGACCTCTGAGTGGTGAAGAAAGCCCTCCTAAACCCTGCCTGCTCCCTGCAGGTGAAGGCAGGCAGTGGCACCTGCTGAGCGGGATCTGATGCTGTCAGGGCAGGCATATCCTCTTTCCTGGACACCCCCCTCAGTTTCATCCATAAATCCACCCACGTCAGCCCGGGCGCCCAGCCCAGAGGCAGCACTTTCCAGCAAGAAGCCTCTCTCAGAAATATGAATGGACCAAAGCCAAGAAACACGGGTTCTTCATAATTAGAGGAAGCTTCTGAGCAGGTGCACAAAAGCACCAATCATCTCCCAGCAATCACCACTGTTAGAACAAGACCATCCTGAGCACATCTACGACAATTATCCCCAAGCAACTACCATCGTCCCAATCAACACTTCCAGTCCCTTCCTCTCTTTTTTTTTCAAACTATATTTCAGATTCAGAAAGCGAGCCATCCGCACAAAACAGCTCTCATTCTGTGAGTGCCTACTATGTGCTAGACACTTTCCATGGGCACCAGCCCCACAATCATCCCTCCAGGACTGAGAAACTGAGGCTCCATGGGGAAACCGGCCCAAATTCTGTTCAGAGGAAATGCAAGAGCCCTGAATGGAACCCAGAACCATTGGAGACAAAAGCACTCAACCCCTGACAGGCAGCTCTGCATACAGTGCACTAAACTGTCATGATACTCTTAATATATGGATAAGGAAGATGTGGTACAGATATACAATGGGATGGTACACATTCCTTTTACAATGAAACAAGGCCATTTACAGCAACATGAATGGACCTCGAGATTATTATACTAAGCGAAGTAAGTCAGAAAGAGACAAATATCACATATCACTTATGTGAAATCTAAAGAAATGATACAAATGAACTTATTTACAAAACAGAAATAGACTCACAGACCTAGAAAACAAACCTATGGCTCCCAAAGGGGAACAGGGGGGAAAGAGAAATAATGAGATGTTTGGGATTAACATATACACACTATTATACATAAAATAAGTGAACAACTGGGCCCTACTATAGAGCACAGGGAACCATATTCAATATCTAGTCATAAACTACAATGGAAAAGAATCTGAAAAAGAAGACCCTGATGCCGGGAAAGATTGAAGGTGGGAGGAGAAGGGGACAACAGAGGACGAGATGGCTGGATGGCATCACCGACTCAATGGACATGAGTTTGAGTGAGCTCCAGGAGTTGGTGATGGACAGAGAGGCCTGGTGTGCTGCAGTCCGTGGGGTCGCAAAGAGTCAGACATGACTGAGCGACTGAACTGAACTCAACTGAATCTTATATACACCTAAGAATATATATAAAACTGAGTCACTTTGATATTCACTTGAAACTCACAGTATTTTAAATTAATGATACTTCAATAAAGAAATGAAACAAAAAAGAGATGAGATCACTAAAAAATATTTGAGTAATCTGTAGAGTAATTAATTAGAAAGTATTAACTGGCTTAATACAACACAGAGAGGCAGAACTCCTAGATGGAACATTTTTCTCACCAATAGGTTAATTTAAAAACCCTCTCTTCGAAATGGTTAACAGTCTAAGGGGAGGCCAGACAAGACCATCCCATTAGGTATCAGACACCATGAGGTCTGCAGGTGTCTCCGGGAGCAGCAGGTGATTTGCCCAATATGACCAGCAGAGGGCACTAAACACTCAGCTCAGTTCAGTTCAGTTCAGTTGCTCAGCGTGTCTAACTGAGACCCCGAGGACTGCAGCACACCAGGCCTCCCTGTCCATCACTAACTCCCAGAGTTTACTCAGACTCATGTCCATCACATCAGTGATGCCATCCAACCATCTCATTCTCTGTCGTCCCCTTCTCCTCCCACCTTCAATCTTTCCCAGCAGCAGGGTCTTTTCCAGTGAGTCAGCTCTTCACATCAGGTAGCCAAAGGATTGGAGTTTCAGCTTCAGCATCAGTCCTTCCAGAGTTCAAATCGACCCCACCACTTAGACTCCGGGAACCGTAGCACTTAAACACTGTGTGGCCAATGACACCTTGCCAGTCCCCGGCCGTTCACTTCAAACGGTTTACACGAGCTACCCGATCAACACGAACCAGAGAAAAAAATAATACTTCAAACAGTAATTAAGCCCACACTGAATGTTAATGATTTGCATTTAATCCGTACTTGTGTGCCCACCAAATGTTAAATACTGCAGGGCGTGACGCACACTGCTCTATGCAACTAGATCATCGAAGTGGTTTACTTCCAACAAAGCAGACTGTTTTCACACCCATCAAAAGTCAGCCAGCTATACCCTGGATTAAAATTGCCCCTTTTAACTCCATCTGATGCCTTTGTAATACTATTCTGTGGGAAATGACTCTGGGGCAGGTAGATGCTGGTCCTGGAAACAGGGAGATGAATACGGTCCTGCCCCTGCCTTAGAGCCACTCCAGAGAGCTGGAAGGGCCAGCGGGAAACAGGGCCCCCCTCCAATACCCCACCCCCAGCTCCGGATGTGTGGCCACAGCCCCAAGGAAGGGAGCTGAGGGCTGTGCTGCACCTGGGAGGTCAGCAGAGGCTGAGTGCAGAGGGGTTCGACTAGGACCCAGCGGGGAGGGACAGAGGCTTGAGGGAGGCGGAGGCTGACACACTGTCCAGAGAGGGGACGGGCTGCTCTGCTGGAGCTTCAGCACTTGGAGGAAGCAGAGAGGAGCAAAGGGAGAAAGACGGGGCTGTGCTGGGAAGGCCCTCGAGTGCCTGCGGTCAGAGTCTCGTTTTCCAGCAACAACCTGCATCATTAGGGCTCCCTGGTGGTCCCGCGATTAGGACTCAGCACTTTCACTGTCGGGGCCTAGGCTGAAGCCCTGGTTGGGGAACTAAGACCTCAGAAGCCATGTGGTGCAGCCAAAACAGAACAACCCCCCTCCCCAAACCTATATTAATAGAACCACCGGGGGCACTGAACAAAGATGCCAGCTCCTGGGGCCTAAGTCAGATTCCAGATGTTTGAAATCCAAGTATATGCGGAGTGATGGGTCTCACACAGACCGAAGCTGAGAAACTTGACTCTGAGCAAGGAGCTGCCAGGAAGGTTCCCAGAGTGACTGAGCCACCTAAGATGGGGTTGGGGGGCTGTGGGGTGTGGGGGGTAAGCCTCGGCTGCCCCAGGGTGGTCCTGGGATCTTGTTAGGAATGCACAACCTCTCACCCCCTTCGGAAGATCCCTAGGTGGTTTCCACGCCAGGTGGCGCAGGTGGTAAAGAACCCTCCTGCCAATGCAGGAGACCCAAGAGACTAGGGTTCCATCCCTGGGTCGGGAAGATCCCCTGGAGAAGGAGATGGCAACCCACTCCAGTGTTCTTGCCTGGAGAATCTCCATGGACAGAGGGGCCTGGAGGGTTACAGTCCATGGGGTCACAAGAGCCGGACACGACTGAAGTGACTTAGCACGGCACGTACATTATGACTAGAGAAGTGCTGGTCTAGGCAATAGACTGAGTAGGTCTGGACCAAACCGGGACGTTGGAAGTGAAGGGAGGTGAGATGTGAGGTGGAATCCAGGTGGGTGGCAATCAGGCGATGTGTGAGGGGTGGGCGTCAGAGGGACCAGGAGGTGGATGGGAGTGGACTTCACTCATTCGCTGAGACAGGGAGAGGGGGCCCTAGGCTGAGGATAAAGGTCATTTAGCTTGGAGCATCAAACAGGGACACGGGCTACCAATTCCTGAGCTCCCGTGACGTGTGATGGGCTAGCCGAGGTTCTGAGATAAAGCACCCCACAGACACTCACCGAAATCCCACAGAGAGTGTCCTGCTTTCCTGTGGGGAGTGACAAGTTGGTTTTCGAGGGGCTGTGGGCCATTCTAGTGGAGACGGCCAACAGGAGCAGGATCTGGGGCTTGGCTGGAAGGGAAGGGGGCTTGAGTTCTTTCTGGGGGTTATGGGAGAGGGACAGAGGTGAGGTTGGGGTGCTTGGCTTAGAAATGGGGAGGGGAGCTGGGGGGAGACCAGGGCCTTTAGGGCTGGAGTCCTTGATGAGCTGGTGTCTTTGAGGAGGGGCTGCCTGGCTGACCCCTCTTGCCCAGCAGGGCCTGGAAATAAGTGTCCTTCCCAGCTGGCCCTGAGTGTCCTGACGGACTGAATCAGACTGCCCCCTGCAGTCCCAAGAGGGTAGTGCTTTCTTTCTTCTGCTCCAGCCCCTCACACATGGTTAAAACACCAGGTTCTATTGTTCTCAAGTATAAAAACAGACAGGGTTTCTTCAGAAAGGAGCAGATGAGGATTTAGGAGCTATCATGATGGGGATTTAAAGCCACTGCACTCAGAGCCCTCAGGACACACGTCCTGCAATTTCTCATCTAAACCAGGACTCTTTGGAGAGTGAAGGAAGGGCTAAAACAATGACAGCTATGAGCTTTCTATGCAAATCTGGAAAACTCAGAAGTGGCCAAGGGCCTGGAAAAGGTCAGTTTTCATTCCAATCCCAAAGAAGGGCAAGACCAAAAAATGTTCAAACTACCACACAATTGCAGTCATTTCACAAGTTAGCAAAGTAATGCTCAAAATTCTCCAAGCCAGGTTTCAACAGTACGTGAACTGAGAACTTCCAGATATTCAAGCTGGATTTAGAAAAGGCAGAGAAACCAGAGATCCAATTGCCAACATCCACAGGATCATCGAAAAAGCATGAGAATTCCAAAAAACATTTACTTCTGCTTTATTGACTATGCCAAAGCCTTTGACTGTGTGGATCACAACAAACTATGGAAAATTTTTAAAGAAATGGGAATACCAGATCATCTGACCTGCCTCCTGAGAAACCTGTATGCAGGTCAGGAAGAAACAGAATAGGACATGGAACAATGGACTGGTTCCAAATTGGGAAAGGAGTACATCAAGGCTGTATACTGTCACCCTGCTTATTTAACTTCTATGCAGAGTATATCATGTGAAATGCCATAATGGAAGAAGCACAGGCTGGAATCAAGATTGCCGGGAGAAATATCAATAACCTCAGACATGCAGATGACACCACCCTTATGGCAGAAAGTGAAGAGGAACTAAAGAGCCTCTTGATGAAAGTGAAAGAGGAGAGTGAAAAGCTGGCTTAAAACTCAGCATTCAGAAAACTAAGATCATGGCATCCAGTTCCTTTACTTCATGGGAAATAGATGAGAAAACAATGGAAACAGTGACAGACTTTACTTTCTTGGCTCCAAAATCACTGCAGATGGTGACTACAACCATGAAGTTAAAAGACACTCGCTCCTTGGAAGAAAAGCTATGACCAACCTAGACAGTATATTAAAACGCAGAGACATTACTTTGCCAACAAAAGTCTATCTAGTCAAAGCTATGGTTTTCCCAGTGGTCATGTATGGATGTGGGAGTTGGACTATAAAGATAGCTGATCATCAAAGAATTGATGCTTTTGAGCTGTGGTGTTGGAGAAGACTCTTGAGAGTCCCTTGGATTGCAGGAGATCCAACCAGTCAATCCTAAAGGAAATCAATCCTGAATATTCATTGGAAGGACTGATGCTGAAGCTGAAGCTCCAATACTTTGGCCACCTGAAGTGCAGAGCTAACTCATTTGAAAAGACCCTGATGCTGGGAAAGATTGAAGGAAGGAGGAGACTCGGATGACAGAGTATGAGATGGTTGGATGGCATCACTGACCCAATGGATGTGAGTTTGAGCAGCTCCAGGAGATGGTGAAGGACAGGGAGGCCTGGCGTGCTGCAGTCCATGGGGTCATGACTGAGCAACTGAACAACAACGTGGTTTCTAAAATATTTAACATTGAAGAGCATTTTGGTGGTATTAAAATGGAAATCTATTAATAGTTATGTTCAAAACTAATTTTTTTTTTAATTTTGGAAAGTTCTAGAAAACAAAATTAACATATCTAAACACAGGTTCAGATGGTAAAGAATCTGCCTTCAGTGTAGGAGACCTGGGTTTAATCCCTGGGTTAATCAGGAAGATCCCCTGGAGAAGGGAATGGCTACCCACTCCAGTATTCTTGCCTGGAGAATCCCATGGACAGAGGAGCGGTGAGCTGAAGTCCATGGGGGCGCAAAGAGTTGGACGTGACTGAGTGACTGACACAGTCACTTTCACACTTCTCAACATTACAGCAATATTTTCGGACAAAAAAATAACCTTTTTATACTGATTATGTGACAATAAAATGAGAATATGAATGTTTACTCTCAGCACATATTCACCAGCTCTAATCATTTTCTTAGCTTTGTTTTAATATGTTTTACTTTGAATACATTTTTAACATCCTTAATGTGTACATTTCCTCATAAAATTGTAATTTTTTAAAAATTAGCATCTTGTGGGCTGTCATCATTAAGGTATTTTCTTCCTTCCTTGCTTTTGTAGGAATAGATGTTAATGCTTTCCTATTCATAACCTATGTTTTCAATAACTGCAATTCTACAAAAGTTTCAAAAGCTGAGAGCTTTTGGTTTTGCTTTGTGGTTGTGTTTTTTGGTGTTCTATTTGTTGACTACTTCTATTAAATTCTAATAAGCTACTTCTATTTTCAAATCATTTAGAACAGAATAAAACCAAGAAGGGCTTGTTTAGGGAAAAAGTTTACCATCTTTGGATACTTAGGTTGATTAACAAATCATTCTTCGAATGAAATCTGATGACGAGAAGAGAAAATGCATGTTACAAGTCGGAGTACTTAAAAAAATTCAACGTCAGCTTCAATCACTCTTGCAGCTATCAGCATTTATAAAGTCTAACATCTACAGCTTCTATTTTAACTGATGGTTTGGACACAACTATAAATTTTTGTACACTGCAATCAATTCCATGGGTGATACATTTACCACAAACAACAAGATTCATCAACATTGATATGACCCCACAAAGCAAAGAACTGTATAATAGAGGTTGAACTCTCATTGCATTTGCACCCATCACGTCAGGCGCTTATCTTTGATGGAGTGAATTTTCAAGTTGTGGCTGGATTGCATGAAATGGAAAAACCGCAGAACCACCATTGAAATTCACTGACTTTCTGTTTGAAAATGACTCTGATCTCCAGCTGGCCTCGTCTGATGGTTTGTGGAGTTTGTCTTCTATGAGAGCATCACCAGCTATCACCTCACCTTTGGTGTGTGCACGGTGAAACTTGCAGCTGAAAACGAGTGAAATTAACGAACAAGAAGAGCTGTTTGATCTAAATGAAAAGGTCAACACTTCCTGCATCTTCCATCCATCGGTCTTGGGCACAGAGTTCCTAAAACAGCCACTCACTGAATGATAATACAGAAGTGCCCTGGGACTCAGCAAAATGACAGTGACAAATGGTGGCGACCACACGGTCCTCCCAGCAACTCTCCCTAAGGAGAAGGCACCTCCGTTGACCTCCACTCAGGAGTATGGACGACAGAGAAGAAGGTAGCCAACTTCAAGAGCCGAGTGATCCCCGCTGGGTGAACCGTGGACCACGCTGCATCCACCCCCCTGGGGTGGGCCATGAAGACGCCCAAAGATGAGGCGGGGTGGACTGGACCTCGGCGGCCAGGTTCATACACACGTCTGGTTTCCCAGACCTGAGCTCACTGGCTGCCTGAGTGAGCTCTGCAGACCTGGAGCTCTCTGTTGGTTTGACTGGTCATTCACTCTCTCCTTTTTCAGTGAGAGATGTTCACCGAGTTGACTGCTCGCCAAAGTCGGGAGAGACAACGGGAGGAATCGAGCACCTCCCTGCCTCCTTCAGAGCCTGAGTTTTGGCGGGAGAAATTAAATAATGAAGTAAGTACCATGCAGAGCAGCTCTGACGTGCCTGGAGTGGTGGACACATGAGCTGGCAGCACCCCACGGGGATGCCTGCCCCCCATGCCAGGGAGGTCTGAAAGGCTGCCTGGGGAGAGGGGCGTCTTCAGTGAGGAGTCGACCGGTCCAGGCTGGGGGGTGGGACGAGGAGCAGAGGGCATCACGAGGCAAGGGGGGCTGCGTGCAGAGAACGTGGTCCCTGGGAAGCCCTGGGATCTGCTGGAATAAGGAGAACCAAGGGTCTCCCCTGTCAATGGCATGGACAGTTCCCTGAAAGACATCCGGAAAAAGCTTCCCAGCAGGACTACGGTAAAGTTCCTTCTGCTGAACAGAATAACCCCTGCCCTGGAGGCTTCCTGAGGGCGGAGTGGCTCTCACATGTGTGTCCATCTGGCAATGGGGTTATGCTCGGTGAACGAGGTGGAAGGAAATAAAACCCTTAGGCAAATCAGAGCAGCTTCCTTCTTCCCCGAGACCGAAAGCCTGGCTGTGTTGAGTGTCTCTCTTTCTCTCATCCTTTTTCTTTCTCTCCAGGCATGAAGGCCTTTGCCAGAACACTTCGCCTTTCTGATCTTCCTTCCCAATTAGTAAATTAGGAGGATCCAATGAGATGACAAATGTGATTGAGTCTTGTCAACTGTAACCATCAGCCTGAGCCGGTTGTTAAGACTGCCAGGACACCACCACTCGTGCGACTGGGAACCTTAAACTCAGCCAAGTGACTGCTGGTATTTTGCGAAGACCTGCTCCCCATCACCCCCCTCCGCCCCCGCCCCCCGGAAGCAGCCAGGACTGTGGACACAGCCCTTGGTGGGGGGAGGGAGGGGGAAGCTGCTACTGTGTCCATGGCTGAGCCCACGGCCTGCTGCCTGGACCCCCGCTCCCTCTGTGGTCCTCATGGAGAATGTCTATGCCTTGCCTGCTCTGTCTGCGTCCCTGTGGATGCTGTGCTCTCCTGGGATGGTCCTTGTCAGCGGAGATAAGCTCCCTGTTGCCCCACAAGAGAACAATTTCTCTGCACACAGCTTGGGGAACAGCTTGTTGATCCAAGCTGTGGAACAGCTTGAGATCTGGCTGTTCCCACGCTGATGCCCTGGAGCCACTGACGAATCAGACGGGGCCAGGATGCCAGCAACCCCCGAGCCCCAGATGTGTGCGCCCAGAGGGAGTGGGCAGGGAGCTTAGGCCAGCCCATAATCAGAGCCCCAGCCAGCTCCAACCCGGACACACATCCTTTCCCTTGTTCTGCTTTAATGATGGGGCACTCAGCTGTGTCAGGAGCCGGGATCCAGGAGCAGAGCCAGGCTGAGCTTCCTCCAAGCTCTTGCTCTCTGATACCTCCTCCGAGGGGCAGAGCCATGGGAAACTGCGCTGTGTCTCCTGCTCCCCAATCTTTCCAGAGGACCAGGGGTCACAGTGACCTTCAGGGGCAGCTGGAGGAAGAGAAGGTGGAAAAGCTTGGGGGTGGGCACTCAGCCTGGGCAGGCGGTGGGCTCAGGGCCTGGGGTGGCAGTGGGGGTGCCTCCCAGGGAAAGGCCTCGGGGCTCCCCAGAAACTCCTGACCCTTAGGCAGCAGAGCCATGCAGACCCCTGTTCAACTGCAGACAAAGACGGCTCCTCACTTCCTCTGACCCTGAACACCAAGGCTTAGAATGTCTGCCCACCCGTCCCTCCTTCTGGAAGGTTCTGAGGATCACAGATGAGGCAGGCTGGGGAAGCGCCATGATTTCTAGGATCCCAGTCCACCCTCCTCTGGTCTGCAGAGCTGAGGGAAGCTCCCAGGCCCCCAGCTGATGCTGGAACCACCCTGAGGCCACCTCAGGCCTGCCTGACTCTGCCTGCAGAGGGGCGGGGAGGGCAGCACTGGGTGCACCCACTCCCTCCATCTTGGGGGGCCAGGCTCCTCGCTGGCACCCGGCTGTGGTCCCAGCCAGGTCGGCCTGACCGGAGGGGCCCCTCTGGCGCAGCTGAGGGGGTCTCCATGCAGCTGATATCCAGCCCTGCAGTGCAGGCAAAGCAGAAAGAGAAAGGCCAGCCATCGCCCCCTCTCAGGTGACCCCAGAGCGTTAGGGATCCTTCAAGGCCCACCGGTGCGCAAGACGTGGTGTGCATGCGCAGATGGAGACTGCCACCACTCCCAGAGCCGCAGCCCCAGGCTCCTGGGCTGGGAGCATGGTGAAGACCCCGGGGAGCAGCCTCCTGCCTGCTGATGGGCCCCAAGGGCAGAAAGGCAGCTTCGATCCCAGAAAAACAGCCAGCTCCGCTGTTCACCTACAGCTGGGGAACCCCTCCCCTGACTGGGGATGAACCCGGGGTGCTGGCTTCCCCTCATCCCACAGGCTGCCAAGAGAGGATGCTGCTGGGGAAAGCAACAGCCACCGGAGCACAGTCAGCCAGGGAACGTCCTCAGCCTCCTGCCCGGGAAACACCCTGGGCAGTGCAGCCCCGACTTTCTGAAATCACCCCTTCGAAGACAAGTGAAGCCCTTTCTGCCAGCCAGGCACGGGGCTGCCCCCCAGCCTCCCCACCCACCCTCTGGGAAACCAGGACGACGGCGAACCTCGGGTCCTCGACTATCCAGCCTGATCCCAACCAGGCCGGTGTTCCAGAAAATCAAGAAATAACCCCAGGGCCGAGATTATTATTATTATTATTTTATGCATTGAGGAATAACAAAATGAAAAAGAAATATTTTCACAGTAAAAGAGAAACAAATGCAGAGCTTTCCCAAGCTTCAGGTGTGAAGAGACTCACATGGATGAGAGGTTTCAGTAACAATCGTAAAAACCCCTCAGGCAGGAAAATGTGCAGACTTGGCAAGTTCCTCCTGTATCCAGGGTGATCCTGCCTTTCGGAGGAAGTGTCGTTTGTTAAAGATGCAAAAGGGTGCTTTTTATCTGAGCGGGTGAAGGTTGGAACTTAATTGCTTTCGTACAGAAGCAACAGGACGCGTCTAAGTGCAAAGCCAGGGAAACACCATTAAAGGGAGACCAGCAAAGAAATCCATGGACACAAACGTGAGCAAACTCTGGGAGATCGTGGAGGACAGGGGAGCCTGGCGTGCTGCAGTCCATGGGGCTGCAAAAGTCGGACACAACTTAGAGACTGAACAACATCAAAGCCCACAAGTCAGGAGGGGCAGAGGGGACAGACGGGGTTGGGGGGACAGAGGAGGCAAGGCTGGGCCGGATGGCTGGTCTGAGTCCCCCCACCCAGAGCCACCCAGGGAGGTGGGCGCCGCCTCTGCCGTGTTCAGACAGGGACAGCGAGGTCGGGGGTGAGCTGCTGGGCCCCGCCCAGGCGGCCGGGGCAGAGAGCGCCAGGGGAACAAGGGTGCCCTGCAGCTGGAGGCCCGTCCTGGGTGCTGGAGGTTCGGGCTTCACACTGCCCACGGTGTGCACACACCCTCCACACACGCTGAGCCCAGCTGGAAATCCTGGGAGACACAGAAGTCTGGGGGTTCAGGAGGCTGATTTCTGAGCACACTCTGGGCAGGTGGAGGTGGAGGTACCAGGGCGTGGGAAGACCATGGAAGGCAGCTGGGGGGGAGTGGTGACGGGAGACTCCACCTCCAGCCCTGTGCCCACCTGCCCTCCAGCCCCTGGACATACAGGCCAGGTGCGTGCACAGACGTCTGGGGTCCCTGGGGGTGCACAGAACACCTGGGGAGGGGCCGGCCTGCCCTCAACTCTGCAGACGGAGGCGCCCTAGGACTCGGCTGGGCAGAGCAGAGCTCAGTGGACCCGCCTGGAGGGCAGACCCTGCCGTGACTGGCATGTCAGCTTTGGCCGTGTCCGTGGCAAGGAAGGCATCTCGGCTTGGGTGGGAGGCGAGGGGTTCAGGAGAGTCGTCCAGGACCCATGGGGGTGAGAAGCCAAGGCGGCTCCTCGAGGCAGCTCCCACCTCCCGAGGCCTCAGCGGCCAGCCGGGAGGACGGCTTACGACATCCGCACAAGGCCAGTTCTAACACACCAACAGCAGAGTCGTGCAGATGCTCGGTGCGTGGCCAACAGCGGGGCCAGAGCTCAAAGGGAGTCCCCTTCCCACATGAACACCAAGAGGACCGGACCGAGCCGGCCGCCCCAGCTCCTGGCAGCCGGCACTCCGCACGGGCTCAGCTCCTCCCACTGGGCACACGTTGGGTGTACACCCGGTGTGCGTGGCTCAGCTTTCCAGTGCACAGGCCTCCTCCTCCCCATTCTCTGTCTCCCGAACGGCCGTGTGAATATGCCCCACAAGGCTAAGGGCAGCTGGGCAGGTGAGAGGTTTAGAGAGGGTGCGGGGAGGCAGCACCCGGGATGCTGACATGCAAAAGGCGCATGCAGAGCTTCAGGGCTCCCCCCTTGGGGTGGCGGGGGGGTGTTCCCTGTTGCTGCTGGCTCCGGAAGGCAGTCTGCCAGCCTTTCCACCCTTGGGAGCTTTGCCGGGACACCCCAATCTCCAGCCGTCTGTAAACATGCAGCCACTTACAGCCCCCTCACGCACAGCCAGGGTTCACCATGTGCCACCTCTTCTGATTTTCTATCCATCCTTCTATGCACAGTCTGCATGGAGCAGGTATTAGGCCGACTCCTCATTTTACAAATGGGGGGACGCTCAGAGAACTCAGGGACGCACAGCGGTTAAGAGGTGCCCCTTGCAGCCCACACACTCCAAATTCTCTGCTTCTTTCTGAGGACTGGCCTCCATGACCAGTTTGGCCAGGGTGCAGGGTGGGGTGACCAGCTTGTCACAAGGAGTCCGGGAATGTCCAGCTTTCAATCCGAAAACCCCTGGGGACCTCGTGCTCAGATGTCTGCCCAGCACGGAGTCTGCTGGGTGAGGGGTTGGAGGAGGGTGTGAGGCAGCTGCGACTCCTGTTTCTGGAAGGGGGCTGCTCCACCGAGCTCAGTCGGGACTGACACACTCTCTCCCCACAGAGAGTCCTGGGCTGACGGGGTGGGGCTTCCGAAGCGCCACGCAGAGCGCGACTATTGCCGTGAATGAGACCCTCCCGCCGTGATCGAGATCTTCCCGCCATGATCAAGACCTTCCTGCTCTGATGGAGACAATCGTAGCAGAGGGGCAGCAGGCTGGCCGCAGCGCAGCTACTTACTGTTAGGTATTTTATCAGTGAAGGCACTCTGGCTAAATGCCGGGTCAGGTATGATGAGTCATTCAGGGCCGCTGGGACAGGGAGTAATATGGCCAGGCTGGGTGGTCTCCGGGTTTAAAAGCCAGACGAGGTAGGAGATAGGGTTCTGATGTTTCTCTGGAGCTCTGTGTATCTATGAGATCACAGCATCCAGGCAAGGAAGAGGAAGGATAGGAATGCACCTACAGACTGGAGACATGCTTGGGAAGCAGGAATCCATACGAAACACAGCACCCAAATATCAGTATGTCCCTAGTATTCACAGGGGTGCTTACACTAAGATTGATCTACTGTTTACCAGGAACTCAAATGTCACCCGGCTTCCTTGGCCGAGTTTTAATTTGCTATATCTGGCTGTCTATGAAATGGCACCCCACTCCAGTATTCCTGCCTGGAAACTCCCACGGATGGAGGAGCCTGGTGGGCTGCAGTCCACCGGGTTGCACAGAGTTGGGCACGACTGAGCCACTTCACTCATTCACTCACTCGTGGGCTTCCCAGGTGGCGCTAGTGGTAAAGAACCCACCCGCCAACGCAGGAGACACAAGAGACACAGGTTCGATCCCTGGGTCGGGAAGATCTCCAGGAGTACCAAATGACAATCCGTTCCAGTATTCTGGTCTGGAAAATTCCAAGGACAGAGGAGCCTGGCGGGCGGCAGTCCATGGGGTCGCAAAGAATCAGACTCGACTGAAGTGACTTAGAACATACACACACTGTCCTATTCGGTGCCAGGGTCACGGTCTATAACTCGCTGGAAGGAGGGGAGCACAGCCCAGAGAACAGAGCAGGTGACCTTGGGGAAGAGTTGGTTTGGGGGAGAGGTAAGACCGTGGCTTCAAGGTCAAGTTTGCAGCCGTGTGGACCACCGAGTGGGTAAGGTCCCTCAAGCACGTGTGGAACTCCAAGGGAGTTCTGGTTGGAGGCGGAGTTTGAGGGCTGCCATCAGGCAGGCGACCTTGGCAATGGATGAAGGACCTGAGAGAAGCAAAAGTGAAAGCAGAAATGGGGCACGGAGTAAAGGCTGGGACAATGGATGCCTGGAGGCTCCTGGAGAGAAGGGGGCCGAGGAAGGGCCAGGCAGGCGGGGGGAACCAGGAGCTGAGCAGAAGAGGGGCCGGTCCCGGGTGGCCTGGGGAAAGCAGGGCTGGACTCAGGGCCTCCAGGCCTGCAAGTCCTTCCTCTGCGGTGGCTGGGACCTGCAGGGCGGCGACAGCCTTTCTCTTGCAGTGACCAGAGCAATGGTGACCGCTGCGCCCAGCCTGGAGTTAGCTTGCCGTGACACTGACATTCCCTCCCCTTGAGAAGTCTACAGCATGAGCTCAGGTCATCCACCTGACGGGTCAGACTGTCCAGAGTCTGGGCCTTCCTTAAGTTCCGACCGTTCCGAACGTAACGCCCTGTCCGCAAAGTGCAAGCAGGAAGCTCCACTATACAAACACTAGGGATGACCATGGTCATTAGTAAGTGGCCGGTCCTTGGTCCCGATCTCCCATGGCCCAGGCAGACGCAGACACAGGCCATCCTGACCCTCAGCTGAGATTCCCTGGGAAACTGGGATTGCTCTTAGCAGAAATGGGAGTTTTATTCCAAACATCACAGACTTGGTTTGAGGGTTGCCCAAAGTCAAGTCTGATCGCAAAATTCTTTCTGTTTAATAAAGTCAATAGAGTTTGATATTATGATTGGACATAGATCTTTAGCCACTCAACATTTTTTTCCTACAAAGTAGATAATTTATCCTCTATGACAGGGTAGAGGGTACCAGACATTTCTGTCTTGTCCTTGTGTTCATGAGGCTAGGGCCTCAAAGGAGACCAGGTGTTTGGGAGCCACCTGTAAATGGGCACAGATCACTCAGGTACGCAGGGCGCGGCTGTGTGGAGGGACTCGAGTCTGCAGAGCACATGCAGAAACAGGGCTTCCACGCTCAGGTCAGCTCTTATAAACTGAACTTTACATGATTCAAGAACAAGATTTGATCTGTTGGATGAATGGCTACATTCTGGAAGAAATGGCATAAGATACAAGCCCTGGAAGTTCAACCTCTGCCCATATTTGACTGGTCTCTTGGAAACTGAAGTTATTAGATTCAGGGGAAAATGCAGGTTGACTGTGGAGGGATGTCTCAGCTTACTCATCTAGAGAGCGGGGCAAAGCCTTACTATTACCCCATGCTCAGCTGGCCTGGTGCTGAGCTCACCTCTTAGTGCGAGGCTTAGAATCTGGAGGAGATGTTTTCCCGAGCAAAGCAGGGACACCATCAAGCGGAAGACACAGAATCCCAAGCAAAGCGTCCTTGCTGGGAGCTCCTGACCCTGCTACCCCTGATGCTGACATAGCAACAGAGATAGGCAGCCGCTCTTCAAAGAACTCGGGAAATCCATTATGTCCGAAGAGAGAAATGCCCTTTATGATCCTTCTCAGTGCTTTGCTACAGACACACCGCTGAAGACCTATGTGCACACTGGTGGACGATACACAAAAGCTGATTTCATCAAAGAATTTTGAAACTTCACAAGGACAGTGCGAAGTCCCCGTGTATCTGAGCCTCTGATGTGCCGGCCCACACTGAGCTCCCTGCTGGCCTGACACTCGGGGCAGGTCGGCTTCAGCACGGGGCTCAGGACACGGCAGCTTTCTGCCTGAACCACAAGGAAGGACCGTAAGAACACTGGCCTGTCAGCAACGCTCTTAGGGGATAATTTCACTTTTCTGTGGAACGTGCACTAATTTGCATAATTCCAATTACTTATCTGACCCTCTTGAAGATGAAGAAAAAGGGAAGAGCTTATTCTTTCAGTTCAGTTCAGTCAGTTCAGTCGCTCAGTCGTGTCCGACTCTCCGCGACCCCATGAATCACAGCACGCCAGGCCTCCTTGTCCATCACCAACTCCCGGAGTACACTCAAACTCATGTCCACAGAGTCGGTGATGCCATCCAGCCATCTCATTCTTGGTCGTCCCCTTCTCCTCCCGCCCCCAACCTTTCCCAGCATCAGAGTCTTTTCCAGTGAGTCAACTCGTCGCATGAGGTGGCCAAAGTATTGGAGTTTCAGCTTTAGCATCAGTCCCTCCAATGAACATCCAGGATTGATCTCCTTTAGAATGGACTGGTTGGATCTCCTTGCAGTATAAGGGACTCTCAAGAGTCTTCTCCAACACCACAGTTCAAAAGCATCGATTCTTCGGCGATCAGCCTTCTTCACAGTCCAACTCTCACATCCATACATGACCACGGGAAAAACCATTGCCTTGACTAGACAGACCTTGGTTGGCAAAGTAATGTCTCTGCTTTTTAATATACTATCAAGGTTGGTCATAACTTTCCTTCCAAGGAGCAAGCGTCTTTTAATTTCATGTCTGCAATCAGCATCTGCAGTGATTTTGGAGCCCAAAAAAACAAAATCTGACACTGTTTCCACTGTTTTTCCATCTATTTCCCATGAAGTGATGGGACCAGATGCCATGATCTTTGTTTTCTGAATGTTGAGCTTCAAACCAACCTTTTCACTCTCCTCTTTCACTTTCATCAAGAGGCTTTTGAGTTCCTCTTCACTTTCTGCCATAAGGGTAGTGTCATCTGCATATCTGAGGTTATTGATATTTCTCCCAGCAATCTTGATTCCAGTGATGAACTCTGGACGGAGGTTCGTGACATTGTACAGGAGACAGGGACCAAGACCATCCCCATGGAAAAGAAATGCAAAAGAGCGAAATGGCTGTCTGAGGAGGCCTTACAAATAGCTGTGAAAAGAAGAGAGGCGAAAAGCAAAGGAGAAAAGGAAAGATATAAGCATCTGAATGCAGAGTTACAAAGAATAGCAAGGAGAGATAAGAAAGACTTCCTCAGTGATCAATGCAAAGAAATAGAGGAAAACAACAGAATAGGAAAAACAAGAGACCTCTTCAAGAAAATTAGAGATTCCAAGGGAACATTTCATGCAAAGATGGGCTCGATAAAGGACAGAAATGGTATGGACCTAACAGAAGCAAAAGATATTAAGAAGAGGTGGCAGGAATACACAAAAGAACTGTACAAAAAAGATCTTCACGACCAAGATAGTCACGATAACGTGATCACTGACCTAGAGCCAGACATCTTGGAATGTGAAGTCAAGTGGGCCTTAGAAAGCATCACTACTAACAAAGCTAGTGGAGGTGATGGAATTCCAGTTGAGCTATTTCAAGTCTTGAAAGATGATGCTGTGAAAGTGCTGCACTCAATATGCCAGCAGATTTGGAAAACTCAGCAGTGGCCACAGGACTGGAAAAGGTCAGTCTTCATTCCAATCCCAAAGAAAGGCAATGCCAAAGAATGCTCAAACTACCGCACAATTGCACTCATCTTACATGCTAGTAAAGTCATGCTCAAAATTCTCCAAGCCAGGCTTCAGCAGTATGTAAACCATGAACTCCCAGATGTTCAAGCAGGTTTTAGAAAAGGCAGAGGCACCAGAGATCAAATTGCCAACATCCGCTGGATCATGGAGAAAGCAAGAGAGTTTCAGAAGAACATCTATTTCTGCTTCATTGACTATGCCAAAGCCTTTGACTGTGTGGATCACAATAAACTGTGGAACATTCTGAAAGAGATGGGAATCCCAGACCACCTGACCTGCCTCTTGAGAAACCTGTATGCAGGTCAGGAAGCAACAGTTAGAACTGGACATGGAACAACAGACTGGTTCCAAATAGGAAAAGGTGTACGTCAAGGTTGTATATTGTCACCTTGCTTATTCTTTAAGAATTGTTTTTCTCCATTGCAACAGAGACAACAGAACCAAAGATAATTAAAGATCCGAGGACCGTTTTTTCCAAAGCACATTTTCACTGACCCCCAACAGCATACTTTAATGTGTTTAGATACCAATGAAGCCACTGACCTATCACCTATTAGAGACCATGAAACTTACCACCTTTCCAGGTTGCTGCTGGTTAGTCACTAAGTCGTGTCTGACTCTTTTAAGACCCCCATGGACAACTTAACAACTAAACCACAACAACATTTCCATAGCGAAGGCCAACAGGAAGGAACTACAGCTAGACTTTTACTGGATAAAGTTTTCCCTATTGAAAAGAAAACGATCCTTTTTATTATCATAAAAGAACAAAGGGGAAGACCCCTGAAAACCTGTAAGTGGAACTTTTCACTCCTGAGCAGGAGTTACATAAACCAAAGATGACAGAGGAAGGCTCTGTTGCCTCAACAATGTCTCACAATCAATTGTTTGTAAGCTTCACAAATCACTAATAATTACTTTTTCCTACAATGGCAGTAAATGTCATTTTACAGAAGACGTAACAATCCTTGAATTCTTTATTCATTAAAAATTACCACCTCAGCAGTGACAAGACAGCTCTGTTGGGACACTGTGTGTGCTCAGTTGTGTCTGGCTCCTTGCGACTCTATAGACTGTAGCCCGCCAGGTTCCGCTGTCCATGGGGTTTTCCAGGAAAGAATCCTGGAGTGGGTTTCCATGTCCTCCTCCAGGGGATCTTCCTGACCCAGGCATCAAACCCGAACCTCTTTCACCTCTTGCCTTTGCAGGTGGATTCTTTACCACAGCGCCACCTGGGAATCCCCTGAATGGTCTTTCAGTTCAGTTCAGTTCAGTCGCTCAGTCGTGTCCGACTCTCCGCGACCCCATGAATCACAGCACGCCAGGCCTCCCTGTCCATCACCAACTTCCGGAGTTCACTCAAACTCATGTCCATCGAGTTGGTGATGCCATCCAGCCATCTCATTCTCTGTCGTCCCCTTCTCCTCCCGCTCCCAATCCCTCCCAGCATCAGGGTCTTTTCCAGTGAGTCAACTCTTCTCATGAGGTGGCCAAAGTATTGCAGTTTCAGCTTTAGCATCAGTCCTTCCAATGAACACCAGGGATTGATCTCCCTTAGAGGGAAACAGTGGAAACAGTGTCAGACTGTATTTTTTGGGCTCCAAAATCACTGTGGATGCTGATTGCAGCCATGAAATTAAAAGACACTTACTCCTTGGAAGGAAAGTTATGACCAACCTAGATAGCATATTAAAAAGCAGAGACATTACTTTGCCAACAAAGTTCCATCCATCTAGTCAAGGCTATGGTTTTTCCAGTGGTCACGTATGGATGTGAGAGTTGGACTGTAAAGAAAACTGATCGCCGAAGAATTGATGCTTTTGAACTGTGGTGCTGGAGAAGACTCTTGAGAGTCCCTTGGACTGCAAGGAGATCCAACCAGTCCATTCTCTTACCAAAACCAAGTTATTATTGCAGACTAACTATTTACGATCCAGGGGAAAATGCCCAGAAAGTTAATCTCTACTGATTGTTGTAAGTAAACAACAATTAACAGACACCAAGGTTCCTGTCCCAACACTTTCTCAGCTCTGTTGCCTTTTCAATCAGAAATCGCCGTGGCCCTAGGGCAGGGTGCTGCCAATTTACATGTGGCATATCTGAACGGTGATCCTCTCTCCCTGGGAAAGACACTCAGATTATTTTTCATTCCCATCGTGTTGTATGTGAATATTCATGGAGACGGGCTGGTGCTGTGGCCCAAAGCACTACAATCCCACTGAAGGCGACGTGAGCGGTGGTGGGTTCTTGCTGTCTGAGCCCTGGACCACGTGGGCGGCTCATGCACCTCCAGGGCCCTGCCCCCACCCTGGGAAGCTCTGCTCTCTCCACCTCAGCCTCCCACTCTGGGGGTGTCTCCGCTGGCACCTACATCTGGTGGGCTTTGATCTGTCTGCTCCTTCTTCCAGACTTGGACGTGTGCTCCTGGGAGTCAGGCCATCTCACAGTCTTGCATTTCTGCAGTGGGGGGTCCGGGGGGGAGAGTCTGCAACAGCACCCAGGAACACTGGAGGGGTGTTCTCAGGAGAGACGGGGGGAGCCTGGGCCTCTGCCTGGGGAGGCAGCCTGGGGGAAGGACAGGCCCCTTCCACTCTGAACCAGCTCTAACTCGGCCTCACTGAAAGCCCGGGGATCACCTATCAGGGCCATGGGGCTCCACCTGCTGGTGTGGGAAGGTTGTTAGAGGCACAGACACAATTTTCACAAACCCTGGGAGCCCTGACCTGCCCTGTGGTCTCACTCGGGCCCCATCGGGGGTCCTGCTTGGGAAGCACACCCGTTGGAGCAGGTGTGCTAGGTGCCCCCAGGGAGCCAGGTACTCCTGATGGAGGAGGAGCTTATGCTTTAAGTGAGGCGTGTGAGTAGTGCCCCAGGGCTTCAGAACACCATCAGGACACTTTCTGGGGGGGCATCAGGTAGAGACCACTTCCTCCACCTTGTGACTTTCATCTGACTTTTATCCCAGCTGCGTCAGTAAATCAATGTGTGACATCCTTCAAACAGCGTCCATAAATAAACCAACACTTCCATCCCTCCATGCCTCCAGGGACCATAAACCAACATCCTCCTTCTAATTGCTTACATACCCCTGCTGCAGCCTTGGGTTAATTTAACTCAGCGAATATGCCAATCGCCTGGGCACAGAGCTCTGCCCATGATCAATAATAAATGCATATGCTAGAATCATTCCTGAAAATTGAGGTTGATTACACTGGAAATCAAAGACCGTGGGAAGAAAAATGTAGACTCAACAAAAAAGTCAAATAAAGATGGTGAACCTTCACCTAAAACATCCTCAGAAGAGGCATAAGGGAGAGTACCCAGCAAGAAACTTGGAATTCCACCATGCTTCCCTTTCTTTGTTTTTTCCCAAGAGTGTTTTTAAAGAGTCTTGGAACCTTTCTCTTCCTGCTACATAAATTGTAGCAGGCAATTCAGGTCCTGTAATGAGTGATGGGAATACACCCGGGAACGGTGTAACCAGAGATCTCAGTGGGACCCTGGGTACTGACGGAAGCAAGCGATGGAGCCTTGAACGATGGACACTTGGCTTGGAGGACGCTTCATGCCTGCAGAGTGGGACAGCGCTAGTGGTACTTTCTTCCGAGGGCTCTGTTGTGCTAATCCTGGAAACTGTGTGCATTCTGGAGCACCCGCTCCCGGGGGAAGGATGGAGAAGGTGCTCTGAGGCTGCTCGTGTCCATGAAGGCGGCACCAGCCCTGCCCCAGGAGGCCACAGTCTCTTCCACGCCCACGAAGCACGTGGGGACAGTCGCGGGATAGACACTGTGTATACTGGAGCCATGGGGGTCCCAGCGCTGGCGTCAATGGCACGCGTGTGCACAGATGCTCTCCTTGAGTTGAGCAGGGCTGAAATATGGTTTAATCATGGCTCTTCAATCACATGACTCCCAACAAAGTCTATCCGTCCGGGTGGGCTCCATGCTGGACAACGCCCACCACCACTCCTGCCACCCCACCACCCCTTGGGGTGGCCCAGTAGCTGCAGCGCTGTGAGCTTGTCAAGGGCTGTGTTCTTGGTTATTCAGCCCATGTGAAACTTGAGGGAAAGGCACTGCTGGGTGGTCCCAGGGGAGGACGGGTTGGGTGTGGGAGGGCAGGGAGACAGGGCTTTCCAGGGGCAGGCCAATGGTCTGTGCATCCGCAGAAGCAACTGACCATTTCATCACTCCAAAACCAAGAGTGTCATTTTGTTTTCCCATATAAACTGAAGCGAGGATAGATCCAGATTTACCTAGTTATCCCGGCTCTAAAACCCAAACAGCAGCCCACGGTCTGACTAAAGCAGTTTCTTTAAGTCCATTTGAACTGACCTTAAGTAGGTTTCTGCTGTTGGCAACCAAATGTCAGAAACTGAGTGGAAAAAAATTGCTTATCCTTGTGGTCTGATTATATATCTGAACTTGGGGACAAGAGATCCATCAGCAAAATCAAAGTCGAGTAAAATCTGTGCTGCTTAAATCCTGACCCTTCAGAGAGAAGGTCCACCATCAACTACAGCCATCAATCACCTTGACAGTGAGCATAAAGTCTCCACCCCTCAATCCACAGCGGCCCCTGCCAAGCCCACATGCGTGCACGCACACTCACGCACACAGCCTCCACTTCCCACCAAAGCCTTTTGGGAGCCAGGGAGAGAATTCTGATCTCCCTGCAGAGACTCCTGGCATTTCCTTGTAGCAAAAGTGCCTGCTCAAGGATCATTACTCGTAAGTCTGGGCAAAGCCAGACAGTCCATCCTCACAGCCACATGCAGAGGGGAAGGGGTTCTCGGGGAGCACAGTGGGTGCTGTTACCCTGCACCTCCCGAAGGACCCTAGTCTGGCACCCCTTCCCACATCCTCTCCATTCACCACCTGGCTTTGGTCTGAGACCCCGATCCAAGGAGGGCCTTGGGGACAACCCCAGGGCAGGATGCTCCGGGATGTCTGCCAAGCAACGACTAGATAATGAGTGAATGAGTGGACAGGCTTAATCAGGACACCGTTAAAGAGCCGCAGAACGGCAGACCCGTGCTGCAGGCTGACGTTCTGGCTATGGAAGGCAAATCCCACACAGGACCCTAGATGTGCGGCATTTCCAGAAACAAGCAACCTGGAGTCGAGTCTGGCCTCACTGCTCGCTCCTGGAACTCTGGGGCTGTCAAAGGCCTGGGACAAGCCTGCGAGGACAGGAAAGCTGGAAACACATTTACTGCCCCGTCGTCAAGGGCTCAGTAACTATGCCCTGCCCCACTCAGCTTCTGGGAACAGAAGAAACATGTGTGTCACCAAGGCCACGCAAATATAGACGGGCTGTGTGAATGACACCCGTTTTGATCGGACCACGAGATGGGAGGTTTAAGAGTCAGCACACAGGGAGCTGGAAGATGAAGATTCCACGTCCGATGTGTGGCCAGGTGGATCTGTTTGCCTGTCCGTCTCCCCAGCCTCTGAGTCCCCCAGGCCCCTGAGTGCCCGGCTCCCGAGTCCCCCCGGCCCCCGAGTCCCCCAGGCACTGCAGGCTGATGGCGCACAGTAGGTGCTCAACATACAAGCCCGAATACGTCTGCCTTCTGTTGTCTTGGCTGCATACCCTCCCTGCCCACACCCCCTGCACCTTTGCAGAGTCAGAGAGGAACAGGAGGGACTCCACCAACCGTCTGGCTGCCTGGTCCGGGGTCGAGGTGAGCTTTGCGCCCTCTGTCCCTATGCCCCTAGACCCCGGCTAGCACAGGTCCCAGCAGCAGGACGACAGGGATGGGCCACTGTCACTGCTCTGAAAAAGGTGAACACGTTCCTCTAAACTGCATTTGAAGGAATGCGATACATTCAAGATGGCTCCAGTGCATGGGGTGGGCAGCAGCTTCGTAAGGGGGCCCTCCTGCCTGTCCTCCTACACCTGCTTTGTCAGGGGGGGATGTGCTTCTTCACCTGGAGGCTGATTGAGAGGTTAAAATTCACTGTAGCACGGAAGTCGTAAACCCAAGCCTGTCATGCAAGGTGACTCACAGACAGTCCAGGTTTGATGTGTGTTCTGTTTTGAAAAAAAAAAAATGTTTTAAACTATAATTCTATGCAGTCAAGTGCATAAACTTTAGCCAATGATTTGAAGGGTCTCAATAAATGCATTCCCCCATGCGATCAACATGAAGAGCCTTTGCCATTTTTCTAGAAACTTCCTTCTTATCCACTCTTACCCCAGCCCAAGAAGCACATACTGTTTTGGTTTCTGTTTAGAGAGGTGATTAGCTCTGTTCTTGAACTTCCGATAAACAGAACCATAATACTCTTTTGTGTCCAGCTTCTTCAATTCAACAGGTTTCTGAAGCTCATCTGCATTGCGTAGGCTTCGGAAGGCCACCCTGTTCACCACTGAAGAGTTTCCCACTGCATGACTACCCATTCTCCTCTCGATACACATTTGGGTTGTTTCCCAGTCTTTTTGCTATTATAAGCAAAGCTCCTACGGATTTCAGCACAAGTCTTTTTTGCGGACAAGTGTTTTTCATTCATTTGAAGTGAACGTCTACAAGTGGAATTGCTGTGTTCAAGGACGAGGTATACGCTGATGACTTAAAAGGATTTAAATTAGCTTGAAATATGTAAAAAGGGGGAAGAAGCTACACAACGTCTGGAGATCTGGCTTCCCTTGGGAAAACCAGGTGTGGCCTGAATTCCTGCGAGGCGGTGTGGGTTGGTCCCTCCCCGGAACCTGGACAGGCCCCTATTCGGCCTCCTTCCTCACACAGCCTGCGGCGGCCACTCCACAAAGGGACATTTGGTCCCCGTGTCATGTCCGGATTTAAAGTGCTTCTCTGTCTCCAGCACTTTTGCTCAGAACACCAACAACTGATGCTGCAATCGGGGGCAGAGGGGGCGGGCCTGAATTTCCTCCTGACTCAAAGCAAGAAGTTTTAGGAATTCCAAATGAAGTGCTTCCTTTTCAGACCATGACTCTCCACCGCTGTGGGAGGATTTTCATTCGGTCCCATCTTCTTTAATATGCCACAGATGCACGCTTTTTTAATCTTCTTTTATTAAAAGTAAATCCACCCTCCTTGCCCAGGTCTCCTGTGTAACTGTCTAATTAGGGCAGAAGGCTGGCCCAGCCCAACAGGGTGGGTCGCTGTCCCTTAAGAGGGAAAGATTTCAAAGAAGTGCCGACATCTTCTGAAAAATGTTAATTGGGAAACAATGTGCATGAATTATTTACAATCGCACCTCTGGTTATTCGGAAGAAAAATTTGCCTGCAAATTGCAACTCGGGAAATAACTCTACATCTCTCATACCCCAAGAAACCTCTGTTTCGGAGCCTCCCTGGACATCCCAACCAGGGTGGACACACAACACGATTTGTGTCCAGTGGGCTGTGGGGACCAGGGTCCCTTCTGAAGGCCTGGCCCGCTTCACGCCTGAAGCAAGGCCATCTGGGTCTCATCTCAGTAAGTCCACTGTCCATTTATTCCGTCACTCCTGCATTTGTTCAGTTACTTACTGGCACCTACTGTACAACAATGAATGGAATTAACAAGACCTCCGTCAAGGACCTCTCTTCAAACGCCTCCTCTTTTTACTGCGGGCCTGCTTTGTTTATAGAATTGCTTTACTCGACAGGCGCTAGTCCTGAAAGTTGACCTCTACCAAGACATTTTCCATCACCAGCCCCAGGGGCACTCAGGAATAAGACTCTGCCTCCATCTCTAAATTATCCCAACAGTTTTTCTAACAGATCCTACTTGGTATCTGTCTAGACCACACAGGTTCAGATCCACAGGACAACTCTGTTTCCGTAGTTTCTGGGGGAGTCTATTCTCTCCGCCACCCTCCACTCTGCTAATTGATTCGTTTCCCTCTGCTAAGGCTAAACCCTTTAAGGCTAAAACAGTTCCAGGGTTCCATTTTTCGTTATTGATGCTCTGTCGGTAAACTACAATCAACGTCATATAATTATGGAAAATTATAACAGCAACACAGTAGTAAACCAAAAAAAGGTACACTTTGGGAATATTAATAAATAGATACTCTTCTCTTTAATAGAAACTTCATGCCTATTTCATGAAATGGTTTGCTCCCACACTGGGAAACATTATGGCACTCATGAATTTTTAAAGGAACACCAATTTGAGTACGGCCAGGAGCCAGTAATAGAGATCTGTTTATGTGTTCACTCATTCAACAAATATTTACTGAGTGTCTCCTGGACACAGAGCATATAAGGAGGCCTTATTTAATCAACAAGATCAGACAGCGATGTTGCCATCAGGGGATTTCTACTTTGACCAGGGACCAGCCTTACTCTGGAAAGAACGTCTGCAGGTCAGGATGGGGTGTGGGCAGTGATGGCACCAGCCCCCTTGGAAGCCTGATCCCCTCTTGCATTCGACATCCTGGGTGAGGCGGATGCCTCAGGGAGCAGCAGTCCATTCCTGTCTTTGGGAAGCTGCTATGGGCAGAGAAGTCTGCCTCTCCCACACCTAACACATAGTCTGTGTACCCTCACGACCCCGGAATTGAGCAGAAACCCAGGCGGTCAGCAGCATGGCTGCCGGGAGAAGTTGACGTGCGGGCTCCCTCCTGAGGCTGGGGTCGTGCTGTTCCCACCTTGGCCAGGAGCTTCACCGGGGTCTTGAGCAAAGCCAGGGTAGAAGGGACCAGTGGGCATTTCAGCCATTGGGTCCTGGGGATGCTGTGTCTATTCTCACGGGCAGAGGGCAAGGAGTAGCTGGGTTTACTGGTTGGGAATCTACTGGACTCCAGAGTGACCGGACAGCAGCTATCCTCAGGGTCATCTTGCTGTCCCCAAATAGCCCTCGATGTTTGCTGGGAGGCTCCATCAGGGAGCCAGCTGCGGAGACGGGGTTCACACCTGGGATTGTCTCCTGGACACCCTGGCCTCCTCTCTCAACCCTGGAAACTTTCTTCTTCTCTGTGATCTGGGGCACAGGACCTGCTTGTTAG
Organism: Moschus berezovskii; assembly: GCF_049115385.1. Taxonomy (NCBI): domain Eukaryota; kingdom Metazoa; phylum Chordata; class Mammalia; order Artiodactyla; family Moschidae; genus Moschus; species Moschus berezovskii. The sequence goes on along the minus strand of NC_142471.1, from coordinate 93,383,605 downwards.
GATCCGGGGGGTCCTGCTCTGAGCAGGGGGGCACAGTCACACCCCTGGTGATCAGGGTGCTGCCCCTGCGCTAGCACGTTCCGGGCGCTCACAGTTGGGTGGTACCCTACGCGGGCGCAAAGTGCCCCTAAGATGCTCACAGCCTAACGGGAACAAACACACAGTAATGGGCGTGGAGTTGGAAAGCAGAAGCCTAGAGGGATAGGAGTGTCCAAGAACAAGCTTTCAAGTGACTCGGGTATTATAATTTTATATTTTTAATTTTAGGGACTCAGCCGTCACCGGACATCAAGAATGCAGGCGGGGTGGGCCCCTGTGTCCACACGCGCGCGGTCCCGGAACACGAAGGCGCAGGCAGGGAGGCCAAGGAACCATCTACCTGCACCTGCGGGGCATCTGGGACCTCGACTCAGAAGGTCCCCACCTCCGCAAGGCCAGCATCCTTCCAGGATCACCCCGGAAATGAGGTTTCTGCTACGTTCGCTGTCCCGCAGGGCAACCCCACCAACGCGGGTGAGATGATTTGTTCTCTAATCAGCCTTCCCGCCCTGCATCATGCTGAGTGACTGGTAACTAGCGCTGCGAGATGTGTCAGAGCTCCCCCCAATGGGTCCCTCACACTTATTTCCCAGACTGGAATTCTATTTTACAATCTGTGGATGCTCTCTCTCTACCTCGGTGAAGAAATTTAACACTTGAACGGACTTTCCTTGCCTGGAGTGCGAGAAACTATAAATCAGACAGCATGCCACGCTCAGGAAATTGGCTTTGCGCCCGCCATAGCGATTCTTCCATACACGTTAAAATTAATTACCCTGGGAACTACGACTCAAAGTACATGCAAGCAAAGTGGTGGACAGGAGCAGAAGCTGCAGCCACTTAAGACGGAAGACGTCCAGGACATGCTGGCCCATCACCTGCCTTCCACTGACTGGGATCAGTTATCAGTTATTTAATCAACTGAATGAGGGCAACTGCTCTGACATTTGTATTTGGGGGAAAAAGAGACGGAGAGAGAAAAAGAGGCTGGGAGGGCAGGGAGGAGAGGAGAGGGGGTCTGTGCGAGGCGGGAAGGCTGGACGGGGTGGGGGCTGCCTGTCTGCCTGTCCCCGGCGGGGTGACACACCTGTGCTCCCCGGGGTGGGGGCAGCTTTTTATTCCTCGAAGGGAAAATGTTGGTTCCAGAACCAAGCTGCTATGCTCTCTCCTGCCTCCTGGGCTGGCCTCAGGCCCCCCCGGCCCTGCCACTTTCCAGAAAAGATCACCCGTCCAGTATGCAGTCATCTCTGTGTGAGGCTCCTGCAGGCCATGAGTGAAGAAAATGAGTGAACAAGGGCTCTGAACCCACCGGGTCTTCAGGCTGGGACATGGGCCCAGCTCACGACCATCACAGAACCTGGGCCCCGGGGGGCTGCCCAAGAGGACAGGCCAAATGAATGCCCCTCCTCACCATGAGCAGAGGGGCCACACGCCCTGCTTGCCCTGGACGATCTCAATTATGTCTGTCTCCAGCCTAATTATCAAGCATCCTCTTTCTCTCCCAAAGCATCAGAGCTTGGACGATCCCCTGTGTGTCCACTTGACTAGGAGAGATGGATAGAGGTGAGGTCACCAGGGTGGCACAAGAGAGAAATTTGAGTCTTCATTTGGGAACTGACTCAGCAGATACGGGCTAAATAAATCCACCCAAACCTAATTAGTGGCATTACACAATTAGGGAGATGGAGAATCCCCAGTTTTAAAATCCCCAATTGTTTCATTTCTTCCAGCGTCCTTTCAACCACAGCCAGCCTCCCAGCAGCATAGAAGGCAGTGGAGGCAGCCTGGACCACCGTTCAGGGTAACCCAAGCTCTGGCCCACTGGCTGTGTGCCCCTGGGCCAGCTTGTGCCCTCTCTGAGTTTGTAAAATGACAAATCAATGATCTCAGGGGGAGAGTCTGTAAGATAAGAGAGCCTTTCCACCCTTTCAGGAATGTGGATAAACACTTTTAAAATATGTTCAGCTCCAAGGCAGCCAAACAGAAGTAGCAAAATCCATTTCATTTAGAATCCATCCATTTAGACTTAAGATCAGAGCGGGGGAAGGAAACCTAAGAGAGGCTTCAGTTTTCAGTCCCAGAGGTATAAAGCCCCAGGAGGGTCCTGTGGGTCTGGGACAGTGAGCCGCCAGGGGTTCATCCACCTTCAGCAGGGGCTGGCAAGCATGGCTGCACCCAGGCTCTCAAGGGTGCCCTAGACCGACCCAGACAGCTCGCATCCTGAGGCCACGGGTCTTCACGCATCCCTGTTGTGAGTTCTCCCGGGGCAGGTGCACACGGCACAGAGCCGGCTGTGCTGTCCCCAGGGTGGGGGTGCGGGCAGCCTTCTTTCCCAGAGGGGAGCTGTCTGCCACCCCTCCCTTCCCAGTGCCAGCCCTGTAAACAGCGAGGAGGTCCCCGAGCTCTGAGTTCCACCCCAAGTCAGCACCGGGAGTAGGAAGTTCAGCCATGCAGCGCGTGGGTACCCGAGACAGAACACGAGCCCATATTTCAGAGACAGGCATTTCCAGAAGCACAGTGAGCCATGCAGGTGAGGGTCAGGTAAGGATGCTGAGGCTGACCGTGGTGCTAATGCCACAGAGCACCTTCTCTGGCTCAAGACACGGGTCCAAGCGCTTCACGCATAAACACACAGGGTGCTCATGGCAGCTCTCTGAGACGCTGCCTTGCAGCAGAGGGCTTTGAGAACCAGAGAGGTTAAGTGACCTGCCCACGGCCACACAGCCATAGAATGGCAGAGCCGGAATTCAAGTCTAGTCACTCTCCAACAGCCAGACTTTAGAAAACCACACCTCTGAGGTCAAAATGAGCTCACCAGACCTGGGAAGTATTTCAAAACACTGAAAGATTTTATCAGGACAGGCCTAGGGAACACGAGACTCCATCCAAACTGACAAGCATTTCCTTTCAAGATAAATGGACACACATTCTGTAAATTCCAAAAATTCCCTGAAAATATTTACTTTAACTCTCCTACTACCAATATGAGCAAAAATAAAGAAAAAAACCCATGAATTGGTTTGGCACTAACGAATGTTAACATGTTGTGGGTTTGAGATCCCAAACTGGTCAACTCAGATACTCCCTCTTGTCTACTATACCTGGGAAATGATCCTGCATGATAAAATAAGTACTTGATAAGTATTTGTTCATCGAGGCAATGAAACGGAGCAAAGGTTGACCCAGGGAAAGCCCGAGCTGAGTTTTCAGTCGGTTTTCTCTGTAAACACCAGCTGGTCGCTGTGGCTCAGCCCCTCAGTCGTGCCTGACTCTGTGACCCCACGGACTGCAGCACGCCAGGCTTCCCAGATGCATCTCCTCAAATATTTATCTACATAGAATCACAGGACTTTATGTCCTTCGAGAAAGACTCCTTGTTCTGTTACCCCCCCAGAAAGGAAGAAAAGAAACCTCAAAGGAAATGAATGTCGCAATCTGCTAGGCAGTCAGGTAACAGGAAAATAGGAAACAGGCCCTGAGAGTTGAGTTTATTCAACTGTGTTTAGAAACGCTGAGGTCAGGCAAACGCTGACCCCCTCACGCATTACGACACTGACCGTGGCTGTCTCAGACCGAGTCTCTTTTAAGCAAGGAGCGTAAAATTGATGCTTTTGAACAATGGTGTTGGAGAAGACTCTTGAGAGTCCCTTGGACTGCAAGGAGATCCAACTAGTCCACCCTCTAGGAAACCAGTCCTGAATGTTCATTGGAAGGACTGATGCTGAAGCTGAAACTCCAATACTTTGGCCACCTGATGTGAGGAACTGACTCTGAAAAGCCCCTGATGCTGGGAAAGATTGAGGGCAGGAGGAGAAGGGACGACAGAGGATGAGATGGTGGGATGGCGTCACCGACTCAATGCCCATGAGTTTGGGTGGACTCCTGGAGCTGCAGATGGACAGGGAGGCCTGGTGCGCTGCTGTCCGTGGGGTCGCAAAGGGTCAGCCACGACTGAGCGGCTGAACTGGACTGATGAGACGGAGGGAAGCAGCGGAGAGGAGAACGCTTTAAGGCAGAGCTGTCCCAGAAAGAAGAGCCTTTTCTGGTGAAAGAGCCTTTCATGGGATTTGGTACCGTCTTGGGGGGCTGGGGGACTTCATTTTCCTGGGGGAGGCTTCCTCCATTGCTTCATCCACTCAGAGGCCTGCTGATTAATTTCCTGCTGTATCCCAGGTCTGGCAAAGTCACCCAAACAGAAAGAGAGGACAGGAGCCCTGATCAGGTGTCTCCCAACTCCATGCAGGGAAGCTTTCAATAAAGATGCAATTCTGTATCGACACAGCATCAATATTGCTCCATTGCATCTGTATCTAAAAGCTACTTAACAATTTAGCAAGCTTGAAAGATTATGAACCTCCTGATTCCTTCTTGGCTCAGACAGGAGGAAACAGACTTACATTCAGTAGTGATTTTTCAAGTCAAAGTTAGTTAAGTACCTAAGGAGCACAGAGAAGATGATTGTGTGTAAAATTCTCGTGCTTGGATTTACCCTTGCCTGTGAGTGTCTGCTTTCTCCTCGGTGGATGAAACTGTGCTCAGGGACTCCCAGGTGCCAATCCCAACTGAGGTCAGAGCTCCAGAGAGAAGGGCCAGGGACTCACTTTGGTCTTGCTGTTCAGTCGCTCAGTCATGTCCAACTCTTTGTAACCCCATGGACTGCAGCACTCCAGGCTCCCCTCTCCTCCACTGTCTCCCGGAGTTTGCTCAGATTCATGTCCATTGAGTCGGTGATGCCATCCAACCATCTCATCCTCTGTCCTTCCCTTATAATCTTGCCCTCAGTCTTTTCCACTATCAGAGTCTTTTCCAGGGAGTCAGTTCACATCAGGTGGCCCAAGTATTGGAGCTTCAACTTCAGCATCAGTCCTTCTAATGAATACTCAGGGTTGATTTCTTTTAAGATTGACTGGTTGGATCTCCTTGCAGTCCAATGGACTCTCAAGAGTCTTCTCCAACACCACAACTCGAAAGCATCAATTCTTTGGCACTCAGCTTTCTTTATGGTCCAAGTCTCACATCCGTACACGACTACTGGAAAAACCATGAAGTGGCTTGGCAATAACGATGTGAATGTTAGTTTTGACTATCGGGACGTTTGTCAGCAAAGTGATGCCTCTGCTTCTTAACACGCTGGCTAGGTTTGCCATAGCTTACTCTGGTCTTAGGGAACCCAATAATGTCATTACTGCCCCCTAGACCTGCAGTGGAAGAAGACAGACAGCCCACCTGTAAGAGATGCCATACTGGGCTGAACAGTGTTCCCCCAAATTCCTGTCTGCCTGGAACCTCAGAATGTGGCCTCTTGGGAAATACAGTCTTTGCAGACGAAAACAGATCTTTTCATTTTAAGATGAGGCCATAATGGACTAGGGTGGGCCCTAATCTAACGGGTGATGGCCTTGTAAGAAGAGGAGAGATGCACACAGAGAGGACATGTGTGATTCATAACATGTAATACATAGCTGATCTTCATCCCAGCTCCTGGCGTGTGTTAGTTGACCAGTCATGTCTGACTCTCTGTGACCCCTCACGCTGTAGCCCTCCAGGCTTCTCTGTCCATGGGATTCTCCAGGCAAGAATACTGGAGTGCGTTGCCATTCCCTTCTCCAGAGGATCTTCCCGACCTAGGGATTGAACCTGGGTCTCATGCATTGCAAGCAGAGTCTTTAACGTTTGAGCTACAGGGAAGTCCTATAAGTTCCCTTAAAGCCCTTGGAATGTCCTAAGTGATAAGAACACTAGAAGCATCTTGATTCTATTATTTGATTTCTGACCCTGGTTTCTGACACAGGGCTCCTAAAACCCTTTCAAAGGCCTGGCTGATGGGAGTGTCTTTTGCTCTAATGAGGCAACTCTGCGTGGGCTCCTGAATGGGACCAGTCACTAGAAAGACCAGCCTGTGATTAGAAGCTTGATGTTTTTACCCTCTCTCCCCCCATTCTCTTGAGAAGGGAGAGAGTGCTGGGAACAGAGCTAAAGACCGTTATGCTGGGAAAGACTGAAGGGAAAAGAAGAAGGAGGAGGCAGAGGATGAGACAGTTGGATAGCGTCAGTGATTCAGTGGACATAAATGAGAGCAAACTCCAGAAGACGGTGAAGGACGAGGAAGCCTCATGTGCTGCAGTCCACGGGGTCACAAAGAGTCGAACACGACTGAGATCGAACCCGTCAATCAGAAAGGAAATAAACCCTGAATACTCATTGGAAGGACTGATGCTGAAGCTGAAGCTCCAATACTTTGGCCACGTGATGCAAAGAGCTGGAAAAGACCCTGAAGCTGGGAAAGACTGAAGGCAGAGGAGAAGGAGACGACAGAGGATCAGAGGGTTGGATGGCATTACTGATTGATATGAGTTTGAACAAGCTCTGGAAGATAATAGAGGACAGGGAGGACTGGTGTGCTGCGGCCACGGGGTCGCTGAGAGTCGGCCACGGGGTCGCTGAGAGTCGGCCACGGGGTCGCTGAGAGTCGGACATGACTTGGCCCCTGAACAACAACAGTGCCTGGTGATGCAGCCTCCATAAAAAAGTCCCAGTAGTGTGGGGTTTGGAGAGCTCCCGGCAGGGTGACACCCCCAGCTCCCTGGGGACAGAAGCTCCTACGCTCGGAACTGGCCGTGGGCCTCTCCCCCAGACCTGGTCCTGTGCCTCTGTCCATCTGACTATTCATCTGTATCCTTTATCACATCCTCTAATAAGCTGGGAAATGTGCTGAGTTCTGTGAGCTGACCTAGCAAATTCATCAAGCCCAAGGAGGGGCTTGTGGGAACCTTTGCTTTCGAGCCGGTCAGTCTGAAGCCCAGACGACAACCTGGACTTGGGACTGGCATCTGAAGGGGGAGCGGTCTCCGGGGACTGAGCTCTTCGCCCGTGGAATGTGATGCCATTTCCGGATGATGTCAGAATCCAGTTCCACTGTAGAAGGCCCAGCTGGCGTCACAGAGAACTGCAGGGGAACTGCCACCCGTTTGAGAACCTCCACACATTCTGGGGCCAGGCGCGTTGGAAGTGACGTGTCCTGGGCAGACGTGAAGGAGACGTACCGGAGGAGGAAAGGCTGGATTTTTTTTTTTAAACAGCCTGTGAAGACGGAGGCAGAGACTGAGGCGATGCAGCCATAAGCCAAGAATTGCCAGAGGCCATACGAGCTGGAGGAGGCCGGGAGGGACCCTCCCCTGGAGCTTTCAAAGGAAGCTGGGCCCTACTGACAGCTTGACTTCAGAGGTCCAGCCTCCCGATCTGTGAGAGAAGCATTTCGGCCGTAAGAGACCGAGTCTGTGTGCATGTCCTACAGCAGCCCTGGGAAATGGATACAGACGCTGAGCTAAGAAACTTGTGACAGTGTTTCTAAAACGCCTCTAACCCCCTGTTGGCCTGTCTACCCCTTCACTGGCTGTGGGATCCTTCCCGGTCCTTCCAGACCTCCTCCCTCCTCCTCCCCCCAGACCTCCTCCCTCCTCCTCCCCCCAGACCTCCTCCCTCCTCCTCCCCTACGCCCATCAGTCATCACCCTTTCACATTCTCCTTGCAGTTAACTTCCCACCTTTCACTCGCTCCGTCTGCTCACCCTGAAGGTCAAGGCCTCCTTCACCTCGTCGGGCAATCAGGAGAAATAGGTGAGGAGCCACGAGAAGCAGTGTTGGGGGCAGCCCCCGGGCCACACGGGTAGGCAGTGGGGGCAGCCAGGTCTGCTCTCCCAGGGCTAGTCAGCCTGGTGCCTGCCGTCCACCCTGCGCCCCTTCCCCAGACGGACCAGCCCACATCCCCTGCTCTCTGCCCAGGGACCTTCAGCAGCAGTTCCCACACGCCTGTGTCCTCCCAGCAGCGTCACAAGATCTGTCGCGTCATTCATGCGTTAGTGTTAGTCGCTCACTCGTGCCCGACTCTTTGCAACCCCAGGGGCTGCAGCCCACCAGGCTCCTATGTCCGTGAGATTTTCCAGGCAAGGATACTGGAGTGGGTTGCGATTTCCTTCTCCAGGGGAGAAGGGACCCAGGGATCCTGACCCAGGGATCAAACCCAGGTCTCCTGCACTGCAGGCAGATTCTTTACTGACTGAGCTACAAGGGAAGCCCAAAAGAAACCAAATGCATGCATCTAAAAGGAAATCCTGTCATTAGCATAAATAAGAAAACCAGTCTCGTTGGCATACATAGAGATGATCTTAACAATCAGCTCAGTGGGGAAGGGGAAGACATTCACACTAAACACTGGCCCCGAGGAAGGCTCTTGGGCCAAAGCCTGTTCTGTTTCTGTGAAAAAGATGAGCAAAGGTGTTGAGGGCAGCGACATCAAACCGGGCCTCTGCCTTTGAGCAAGAGGAAGCCTGGAAGGGAACAAAGGAAAGGGCTGTCTCCCTTTCTGATTCAGAGTTGCTCGCTGCTGCGTTCTGTTGCTACCGAAAACCATCTCAGGACTTGTGTGCACCAAAGGGCCCTGGCGAGAAAGTGAAAAGACGCCTTGCAGAATGGGAAGATGTACTTGCAAGTTCCACGTCTGATAAGGAAATAGCATCCCGAATATATCCAGGGCCCTCAATACTCGACAACGGTAAAACAAATAACCCAGTTAAAAAAATAGACAAAGGACTTGAACAGACATTTCTCCAAAGAAGATACACAAATGACCAACAAGCATATGAAAAGGTGCTCAGCATCACAAACTGTTAGGGAAATTTAAACCGAAAGTGAAAGTGAAGGCGTCAGTCCATCAGTCACGACTCTTTGCAACCCCAGGGGCTGTAGCCTGCCAGGCTCCTCTGTCCCTGGGATTTCCCAGGCAGGAATACTAGAGTGGGTTGCCACTTCCTTCTCCAGGGGGATCTTCCTGATTTGGGGATGGAACCTGAGTCTCCTGCCTTGTAGGCAGATTCTTTACTGTGTGAGCGACCAGAGAAGAGAAACGTAAACCCAAACAAAACCACAATAACAGACCACTCACACCCACTAAAGTGGCCGGACTTAAAAAATTAACAGAAAATAACAAGTGTTGGTGAGAATATGGAGGCACAGGAAGCCTTATACTTTGCTGGTGGGAATGCAAAATGGTGCAGGTGCTGTGGAAACAGTCTGGAGGATTCCCGCAACAGTTAAACCACCCCCAGTAATTCCACTCTGAGGCACACGTCCAAGAGAACTGAAAACAGGAGTACAAGAACCCGCACGCTGATACCCACAGCAACACTCTCTGCAAGAGTCAAAAGGCAAAAGGCAACCCAAATGTCCACCAACCGATGAATGGATGAGCTAACCGTGGCAAGTCCGTACAATGAGCTATTAGGCAGCCATGCAAAGGAACGAGCACGGACACCCACTAGAGCCTGGGTGACCCTCAAAAACGTAAAGGTAAGTGAGACAGACCAGACGAGAAGCTCACCTAACGTCTGACTTCATTTCTATGAAATAGCAGAATCCACCAATCTACGGCAATCAAGAGAGACAGAAGTCGGATACATGATCGAGAGGGGGAAATGGGGATTATCTGCTTAATGAGGACAGAGGGTCCCTTGGGGTGATGAAAATGTGCTGAACTGGGTAGACACAAGAGCTTCACAACATTATGAAGGTAATAAATGCCACTGAACTGTACTCTCTAAAATGGCTAGCTTTTGGTAATGTGGATTCTACCTCAATAAAGACAGAGCATCCCAGGATCGCCACGTACTGTGCTTAGGGATAACAGGCACCCTCGCCAGTCTGGCTTCCAGGATCCCCATGAATAAAAACATTAGAAAAGCCCCGATGCTGGGAAAGATTGAAGGCAGGAGGAGAAGGTGACGATGGAGGATGAGATGGTTGGGTGGCTTCACTGACTCAATGGACATGAGTTTGAGCGAGCTCCGGGAGATGGTGAAGGACAGGGGAGCCTGGCACGCTGCAGTCCAGGTCACAAAGAGTCAGACACGACTGAACGACCGAACAACAGCAGAGAACATTCAGAAAGCGAGTACACATGACATCGGTTGAGTGCTGTGTCCCCAGGGCTTTCCACTGTTCACTCATTTGATCCTTGCAACAATAAGAGATAAGGACCACTGCTGTCCCCACTTCACAGGTAAGGAAACTGAGGCACGAGAATATTGAGTAATACAGCTCAGTAGTTGACACAACATCCCCTGGGTGGGGGCGGGAGGGGTGTTGGAAATGGGGCTGTAGATGGAATATCCCAGTGGGCACGTGGGGCGTCTATATAGGATCCCAGTCTCCACACTCCATCCCTTTCTGCACTGATCATTTCTCTTGATTAAATACTAGTCCTACATTCTGCGGGTCCCATTGTGCTAAATTACATGGTGAGCATGCATTGCAAATTACACTCATGATTAGAAGTTACACGGCAACATTTATACTAATTAAGCTGGGTCTCATTCCTTTCACTCTAGTTTTCAAACCCGGCAGAACCCCAGTGCCTATGTCCACATGTGAACGGCTACAAATGGATGGAGTAAAACACACTTTTAATTCCCAGCTCTGCAAGATGACTTTAGACTTAATATTGTGCTGCCTTCTTTTTTAATTTTTTTAATCCTATTAACAGGATGAATGTAACCGAGTACAGTTCTGAAATGGAAACCACACAGACTGCTCTTAAAATCGACAGTGCTATTTGTTTTTAATGCCTTAGGAAACATTTTCAAGAGTCAGTTTTCCCTGAGCACTACTGACTTTTTAAGTGTATTTCCCCAAGAAATACAAATGACTGTTACCCAGTGCGATTAGGAGAGCATGAAGAAAGAAATAAAAGTATGGACGTTCTAGGGAGCCCACGCAGGGCCAGGAGGCTTGCCGAGCCCTTTGTAAGAATCTTCTCATCTTGCTCCCTCGGCCACTAAAGAGGGAACTACGCCTTTACAGGGGTCAAGTCACCCCCGGAGTCTCAAAGAAAGGAAGTGATGGCTCAGGATTTGGACTCTGCGTCTGATTCAAAGCCTGCAGCGGTTTCCCATGCTTCAAACACGGTAACGACACATGCGTGTTTGTAGGAAGACAAAACACATCACACCTGAGCCGTGATCGCCCTCAAACATAGCAGAGCCAACGGATGTTGCTTTGTTCGCCAGCTCGTGTTCATTTATGCAGAGAGGGCTGCGCGAACACCTGCTATGTGCCGGGCAGGGTGTCGGGAGCGGGAAAGAAGGGGACGACCGAGGGCAGCCTCATCGCCGCCTTTCCGGGCTCTGAGACCGCGGGCTTTTCCGGCCAACTCACCCACAGTCACGTCTTCCCTCCTGGGACCCCGTTTCCAATCACTGGGACCCGGAGGCAGAGTGAGCCCACTGCCACATGCCCCTGGAGAGCACCATCTGCCTGGCCTGGTCCCCTCTGGAGGGCTCCTGCACCGCCAGCTTTCCACACTCTTTTGGCGACACCCTCGTTACCTGTCCACGGAGCGGGCTCCAGCACAGGTAAGCAAACGGGGGTGCAGTCTGCTAAGCGGGGGTTTCATACTCTGCTACGGCTCAGCTCTCTGCTCTGCAGGCCCTGGGCCCTGGATCTGGGAGGGGAGGAGGGCTGGCGGGGGCTGCCCCGGGGCACGGCCTGGAAATGAAGTCCCAAGGTGGAGGCCGGCCCGCAGCCTGCAGCCATCAGACAGGAGGGCCAATGGGGGTCAGGGAGTTTGTTTACGGGGAACCCAGCTGAGACCAGAAGCTCTGCGGCCCTAGCACCCCTTATCACAGGTGAACGTCAAGCCGCCGCAGGTCTGCCCTGCCCCCCGGGGGCTGACTGGTACAGGTTCCGTGCTCCCTCGTGCTGAGAAGTTTCCCATTCACTATTTCCCCAGAGCCCGGGAGCCCCCTGGGAGGTTCCCGGGGCAGGAAATGGAAGACACAGGTCTCAGTTCACCCGTGTTCTGAAGGCGGTTCCTCAGGGGGAGTGGGGGTCCCGAGTCGGCCCAGGATCTGGGGGACAGAACGGGAGCACCCCCAGGCCACCTTAAGGGCCCCAAAGCCACACTGAGGGGGGTGGGATTTAAATCGTATCCGGAGAGTAAAATCTTATAAAATCTCACCGTGTGCCTGATTGGAGCTTCCCTGGCGGGATCCAGTGGTTAATGACCCTCCTCGCAACGCAAGGGACATGGGTTCAACCCCTGGGCCAGGAAAGACCCCACGTGCTGCAGGGCAACTAACCCACCGGCCGCAGCTGCTGAGCCTGAGCTCTGGAGCCCGCGCACCGACAGCCTGCGCGCACAGGGAGCGGCGCCTCTGCGGTGAGAAGCGCAGACGGCGAAACTAGACAGCGGCCCGCTCGCCGCAACCGGAGAAGAAAAAGCGCGCTCAGCAAGGAAGAGCCAGCGCAGCCAAAACTAAGAAATCAATGACTTTTAAAAAACTGCTACGCGACTTCCCTGGTGGCTCAGACGGTAAAGCATCTGTCCGCAATGCGGGAGACCCGGGTTCGATCCCTGGGTTGGGAAGATCCCCAGGAGAAAGAAATGGCAGCCCACTCCAGTACTTTTGCCTGGAAAATCCCATGGACGGAGGAGCCTGGTGGGCTGCAATCTATGGGGTCACTTCAAGTCGGACACGATTGAGCGGCTTCACTTTCACTTTTCAATGCGAGAAATAAGGCAGGTTTTCTTTATTCTGAGCCTTTTTCCAGGACATCAACCACCACTTAGTGTGAAGGAACAGGAATGTATAACTGCCGCTCTTTGCTGCCACCTCCCACAGAACTGGTCCCTCACTCGTTTCTGTATAATGTCCCATACACAACACAGACACACACACACAGACACACACACACACGCGCACACACACAGAGACACAGACACACAAAGACACAGACACACACACAGACACGGAGACACAAACGCAGAGACACGCACACACACAGACAACACACTCACACACAGACACAGACACACACACAGACACACACACACTCACACACACAGACACGGAGACACAAACACACAGACACGCACATACACAGACACGCACACACAAACATACACACATATACACACAGACACACACGCACACACACATACACACAGACACAGACACACACACAGACACACACACACACATGCACACACACAGACACGGAGACACAAACACACAGACATGCACACACAGGCACACACATGCACACACACATACACAGACACACACATACACACCCACACAATCACACACACACAGACACACACAGACACACATATGCACACGCACACACAGACACGCACACACACAGACACACACACATACACACAGACACGGAGACACACAGACAGACACGCACATACACACCCACACAAACACACACACAGACACACACAGACACACATATGCACACGCACACACATACACACACGCACACACACAGACACAGACACGGACACATGCACACACACACATACACACACAGACACACAAAGACACACAGACACACACACAGACATGGAGACACACACACAGACATGTAGACACACATAGACACGCGCACACACACACATATACAAACAGAGACACACACACGCACACACACAGACACATGACACACACAGACACACACGCACACACACAGACACACAGACACATGACACAGACACACACACGCACACACACAGAGACACAGAAACACACACAGACACGGACACACGCACACAAACACACACACATACACACACACAGACATGGAAACACACACACACAGACACACACACACACACAGACACACACACACATACACACAGACACGGAGACACACAGACAGACACGCACATACACACCCACACAAACACACACACAGACACACACAGACACACATATGCACACGCACACACATACACGCACACACACAGACACAGACACGGACACATGCACACACACACATACACACCCACACAAACACACACACGCACACACACAGACATACACACAGACACATACGCGCACACACACAGACACGGACACATGCACACACACAGACACGCACACACACAGACACACACAGACACAGACACACACGTGCACACATACACAGACACACACACAGACACACACGTGCACACACACACAGACACACACACAGACACACACACAGACACAGACACACGCACACACACAGACACACACACACAGACACGCACACACACAGACACACACACAGACACAGACACACACACTCCTCTGAAACAAAGCACAGCCAGGCAGCACCAAAGTTGTTTGGAAGGTAACAGATGGCTTTTCGTATGAGAGGTAAAATGCTATGAAGTTTCTCACTCTAGCCTTTCTAACGTGAACAAGCCCAATGTGCTGTCAAAGAGCAAACAGTGATGAAAAGGCCAAATTTAAGGTGAGCTGCAGATCCCATTCGTGATGTTGCCGGGGTGCCCTTCTAACAGGCAGGGAGGGGTGCTCCCAGGGAGGAGGTCAACCCTGACCCAGCAGCTTCCTGCCTCTGTGTGTGACCCTGAGTGAGCAGGTGGAGTCGTTACGGTAACGCTGAGAGGACCTGAGGTCCCTAGAGGAGCATGCAGGAGCCTGGAGGGGTTCCCTGTACTTTGCTGGGAAAGACTGACATCCCGGGACAAACTGATTTAAATGAAACACTTCAGAGGATGCAACCTAGTATTTTTTCCCTTCATCAGTAAGCCTGTCCTCACCATATGTATCCATAATCATTCAAGGGCGAGTAGCACAAGCCGTTGAAAAATAATCTGAGTATCCATCAAAGATACAGTCTCCGTGAGAACAGATGCAATTAGAAAACGATGCAGTCTCAACAGAAGCTGCGGGAGAAAGAAAAGGAAAGAGAGAGAATAAAAGAAGGGAAAGAAGGAAAGGAAGAAAAATGAGAGCAGTGGGAGAAGGGAGGGAGAGAAGGAGGAAAAATCAGAAGAAAATCTTTCTCCCGTGTTTTCAATTGGTTAGTCAGTTTTCACGTCAAATAGTTCTTAAAATATCTTTACAATTTCCACATTAGCTGAAAGATACATATCCAAAATTTTAAGCACATTGTCTTTGCTTAAAGAACATTTAGATATTACATTTTAAGCAAGGAGAAAGGACTTTCATGTTAAACAGCAATTTAACGCACAGGAAGACATAAAATCTGCACAAATCATTCGGACAAAACTGTTCACTCACCACCTCCATGGATGTTACATTTTACAAACCGGTAGCATAAGCTCACAGACAAACTTGACTGAGAATAGAATTGCTAGGACATCCCTAAATTCCCAGTGAGAGGCAACATTAGATATCACATTTTAAAAGCTGTTGGAAAATGCCTTTTTCTCCCAACCTAAGCCAGAGACATAAAGAAGCTTCCGGAAATCCCTTTTCCCATCTGTGTTCTGCATCCCCTGATACTTACAGAGCAAGGCTTTCTGAACAGCCCCGAGGTGATCAACTCATTCAAACCCATGTCCATGGCACCGGAGTCTCACTGGCTGACAATCTGAACATTTCCAGGCAGGCTACTGATGCGAAAGGCAATACATAATTTACGTGGGTATTCCCTCTGTAGTTCTCCTTGTGAAGCTAGCAGCTGCCAGTGCTCAGACTATGTCATCAGAAATCAGAGCCCAAAATCCAGCAGGGGAAAAAAAGTGTCAGGAGAGATTGCTCATCTCTAGTGGAAAGCAACACTCACAAATAAATTTATAATTTGCACTGGTGTTGTATCTTTTTTTTTTAAGTTTAAAATAAATCAGGAAGAAAGGTGGTGGCGAAACAGTTCAGCTGAAAGAAAGGCATCTCGATTGCTGGCTGCTGCAGTCAGCAGTCCCAGCTGGGTCATCAAAACCCTCCTGCGCTTGGAAAGGCAGAAGCAGAGAAGGCACTGGCGTCCAGAAGAAGCACGGTTCACAGCC